>NW_017534797.1:800472-811132 GCF_001853355.1 Bactrocera latifrons
TAAGCAAAAAATTAAAAGAATTTTTACCCAGAAGCGCAGTTAAACTTAACGCACAGAAAAAAATGTGTTTAAGAAAACAAAGGCAAGCTTAAAATCAAGTAAAATAAATACTATTAGTATATCATATAAAATATGCTAAGTATCGTCTCAGTACTTGAGATCGATCCTGACGACGCTTGCCGCTTAGCACAGGATTGGAGTACATTGTAATTTTTATTTCTGCTCCCACAAAAGAATTATAATTATGGCGATTGAAACTTTTTCATACACTTTCAACTCCAAATTGCAAATAAATTTATTTTACTTTAATAGGAAATTGATGATACTACTAACAATAAGCAGTAGTATATAAAATATACCGCACAACCTTAACTATACTATGAAAAATCAATTTTAATAATATTTATAATAATTGTGTTCATTTATATCCATACTATGAATACATTTTTTTGATTCAAAAGCCTCTCAGTTAGCTTCTGTGCCCGAATGCAAGTTGCAGTAAGCAAATAAAGCAAGGAGAAAAAACCAAAAAAAAAAGTAAGCAACCTCAGCACGACGAATGAATTCACGCTCAACAAGAACATCTTCTTTGACAACAACATTCATTAAAACTGCAAGCATAAATATGCAAAAGTAACAGCAATAATCGTAGAAATTGTAAATTGAAAATCTTGGAAATTTGACAAACTTGTAACTCATTAAAATTGCGTACTTCTGCAATAGTGCGCAATGAAGGAGGAGCCACCGACCTCGTAACGATGGCGGTCGCAATAAATATTTATGTAAGAAGGTAAGCTTTACTTACTGAATAGCCTTTGCTTTTTTGGTCGTCGGTCAGCGTTGCAGTTTCAAGAGGTAAAGTTCAGTTTCATCAACTCTAAAAAATTGCTCCTAATCATTTAGAATTGTTACATTATTTTGTAATGTATATATAAAGAAGTAAAAAATAAACTATTTCTGAGTGAACTGAGTCGAAAATCCGAATAATCAGGAGTAATGAAATGATTTCCGATATGACTACACTCGAGGAAACGCGTACCTCTTCAAAGTTTGTAGCTTATACCAAATTTTGTCTAATAGACAGTCAAATGGGTTCAGTTATATGGATATAGTAAATACAAAGTTGATAAAATATAATATTATAAAAATGCATAATGAATGCCTCTAAACTATATTAAATAAGCCAACATGCTTATTTTTTGTGATTAGCTCCGTTTTGGTACGGCTATCAAATCATCACAAGTATCAGTGATGGTATACTACTGCGAACACTTAAAGTAACTCATACGCACTGTTAGCACGACAATTAAAAGTTGCAACTTTGTGAGAACGAATGCACTGGTAACGCATATACACTAGGTTCGTGATTGTAAATGTGTGGAAAGTCTTAAAGAAAAGGGAATAAAAGCAAGTGTTAGAATTTATGATAAAGCATTAACCAAACAAAACTGTATAAAGATAACTGAACCATATATGCATATGTAGTTATACACTGAATTGTAAACAATTTTTGAAAACTATTAAGCTTCCGTATAATGTCACCACACATTTTTTTTTGCCTTCAAAGTAGTCCCCCAAGATGCAATACACTTATACAAACGATTTTCCCAGTCCACGAAACAGTTTTCATAAGCTCTTTCTGGCTTGGCCTTCACAGAATTAAGTGAACTTTGTTTTATCTCTTCGATGAAAATGGCGAGTAAAAGTGCAATGACGATTTAAAGAATGCAACAGCCCAAAAAAGTACTCTAACACTGTCGAGCTTAGACAGGTGGCAATAAATCTGACAGAAGAACTTAGTGGCAGCTGCTTTTTCAGCAACAAGATGTGACAAAACGATAAATTAGTAGCAGTAACACACTTTGCTTTCGCACGAATGACTTGAAAGTAGCCAGAAAAATTCTCTTTACAAACATACATCTCTACCATCATAAAAGACCTTAAGTACGCATGTGTGTGTTTAAAAGTATTGTATGCATGTGTGTAATGGTGTTTGCAGCAACTTAATCCTTGAGCTTGAAATAAATCTTTGCATGCATTCGTAATTTTCTGACACGCTGCAGTGATTTTGCTAAAAAGAAGCGCAGTGTACATAGAATTTCTGTAGCAACAAGCAAATTATTAGACGAAATTTTGAGAAACATACTCGGATTGAATCTATATCAAAACAGTTTGCACTATCGTTATATCCTGTACTCGTCAATCAACTTGATAACTAATTCAAAAGAGTGATTTTCGTGAGCAATTTTTATCTTAATGACTTAAAAAGGATAAGTAGTTTTACGTGCCTTCTCAATCAGCTTCAAGTAGACGACTAAGGTATAGTGAATATCATAAATTAATTAGAAATTTTATGTCATTCAGGATATAGAATGGATTTGTTCTCACTATAGTAGGTAATTTGCATACAAGAACATAAAAATTACTCCGGTCGAAGTTCTGTTTTGAAACGTCATTTGGTAGAGATAGCCAAATACATTAAATAATATAATTTTCTTAGTTTAATGGTAATAAAAGGCATAGGTATTCAGGCTTAGATATATGATCTACATTACAATAAAAGACAAAAATATCTTARTACAAGATGCAATAGCAAATTCAGAACCTTCAGAAAAGCTTAAACTAATATTGCTCTTGTCTTCAGTTTATATTAAGAGTTTACGATTTAACATTAATTTTTTTGCTCCACATACATTATGCGGTTTCCTGCCCCCAACTTCGCTACTAATCCAGCTCATTTCATTCTAATTGGACTAACGGAAAGTTTCTCATTACCAGAGTAAAATTCCACTTACTCCTCACCAATCTGGACAATCTATACAAACAAAACTTCGGACAGAAGTTTTCGACTAGTCGCTACGCGCACCTCAGCCGCAAAAGAACTTTGAAGTGCAACAGCAAACCGATGCAAATTAAACTAGTTTAAATTCACTTTGCCGTGGCGGAAACTTTCAGACATTTTTGAATTGCTAAGTAAATACAACAAATAAAACCGGGAAGAACAAATCGTTGGTAGACGGTGAATAAAAATAAGGACAATAAAAGCGAAAGCCAAGGATGGTATGCTGAAGGAAAACAAAAATAGGTGTTAAATTGCGCGCACGTAGCGGCGATCGAAGGACGAGAGGCGGTGCATTACTTAATATCTCTAAAATATTCTTAACAACGAAAAATAACTAAAATTTATACAAGTATATTAGTAGACGTTTTGCTCAAAATCACTTCTATGTTATTCCAGCATAGTAGCTGCTATGTGATAGCAGAACTTAGAACTTATAAACTACAGGTGATCCATTTCGAGGTTATTTTTAAAAAAACACAAAAAAAAAAAAAAACAGAAACTTCAGATTTAGTGGGGAACATTTGTAGTCAATCCTGAGATTATCTCCTTCAAATGGTGGCCGCGGCAACCTCTTAGATGGTCCATCCTATGATTCCAATTTTCGATGACTCGCTGGAGCATTTCGACTGGTAATTGGAGAAAGATATAACAGATGTTTTGCTTCAGGGGCAGACTAGAAGCAGGATTATGCGCATATACTTAAAACTTTCCATATTCCCAGAGGAAGAATCCATTGATTGCTGCGATGTGTGTGATGTGGCGCCATCTTGTTGAAACCAAATGTCGCCGAGATCACGAGCTTCAATTTCAGACATCAATTATTGGTCACCGTTGACGGTTACGTTCTCAACGGCATCATTTTTGAAGAAATATGTGCCGATGATTCCGTCATCCTACAAACCACACCAAACCATAGTTTTTTTTTTTTTATATGACATTGAATCTTTTCAGGCTGCTTAGGCTCTCAGTTACGTTCTCAAGCAGACTATGTCGACCTCTACTCGACAACACATTGCTTTTGCAGCACATTGACATACTTCATGGTCGAAGTATTAATTTTAACCATAAGCGATGATGGTAGATGGTTTTAACTTTCTTGAAATTATCGAAATTAATTGAGGCATGAGACAAGTTTTCGAAGACTTCACGATTTTTATTGAATGATGTATATGTATTTAGGAGATTTTTAAAACTAAGGAGTAATTTCAACTCATTTTATACTAGAAGACCAGGGAAGCTTTGCAGTTCTGTTATGAAGACTTACTTTCAAGACTTCGGCCCAACCTTGCATATATCAGGTTATTTTATAAGTTTTTTGTATGCTACTGCTGAAAAACTAAAAGTTGTTAATATCTGTCGAAGTATTCATAATTTATACAAATTATAATATAAGCTTTTTTCTTTCATTTAAACTTACATTTTACATTGAGGTCCATGCACTACTTTATAACATTTTCATAGCTGGAAAATAGTAATGCGTGGTTTTTGGTTACTTTTACTTTGCATACTTTGCTTTTGGTTGCCAGCAACGAATATTTCGGTTCCACTATTTAATTTTTTTGCCTTAGAACTAACTTTTAATTTTAATGCGTTTCATTGTGCACATACTTCCGGATTTATTGCTGGGGAAGAATATATACTTGAAACTTTTTTTATTGTTTTTACGGCTTTGTTTTAGATGAGGAAGAAATAATATTTTTTGTGGGATCCTTTTGCAGGATTTCACTTCTTTTGGTGATTTCTTTTATGCCTCACATTTTATTGTATTTTTAGCTACGAACTATTATGGCGAACATTAGATAAAGAAGGTGGTAAAAATTTGTTAATAGAAGCGTAAAGTAACGCTTTGTTAGTGTTTTTGTTGCATGTGCTTTTTGCACTTCTGGCGCAAATTTTACATATTTTTACAAGCGTATAAAATACACTTTTACTGCACTTCCTTTTCCCGCTTTCACTTCCGTTGCACACGGCAACAACACACACGGCACGAATATACTCGAACACGCCCGCCAAGTTTGGACTTTGTGTCGGCGTTATTGTGGTGGCGACGCGACTTTTGCTGTCCTTTTTGTTGTTGCTTGTTATTTAGCCTTGTAACGGATTTGCGAGGCACTAGCGAATTACCGGCAACCCGCAATGGCAAGCCACATGGCTGCCTGTGTTTATGAAATCTGCAAACACCTAACGGACCGCAACAAAAATAACAAGCAAAACAAAACCGAATACAGACTAACCTTCAGCATGACAATATGTGCCGTGATGGGTTAACGTGGGTTTCAGTTGGGATGTAGAATGCAGACAATACGGCGCGACGCAAGGACACACATGCGCCGAATGACTGGACGCTGCACGACCCACAGTGCACAGCATGGCCAGACATACCGACTTGAGACGCCAAGTTGCATTCAGTGAGTGCCTAAGAAGCAGACAGAAGTATCTGGCTGACGCACACGTTTAGTTGTTTGAGTATGTGTATGTATGTTTGTTTGTATCACGGCATGTGAGTGGGAGTAATGCCAAGAATGTGACATGTGGCAGTGAAGTAATTGCTCGGAGGTGTGTATGTGGATCTGCGATTTTATTTATTTTTGTAGTAACTCAGCCGTATAAATGCCGTCGTTTTGTTTTAAATTTTCTTACAATTTGAACTTTCATACATAAAGCATTTAAGCATTTAACTCAGGATTGACCACATACCTATAGACCAAGCTACCTGTTTTTGCTAGCTGCCTGAAATTCATCGACAGCATTTTACTTTACTTTCACTGAAAACACTGTTTTTCAATTTCTATATTTTTTACCTACAATACATATGTATGTATTTATCCACACACGAAAATTTCAAATATGAACTGTTCTCCGATAATATTACACAGTCACACTCTTCCTCCAATACTAAACTGTGTTTAATCGCGGTCAACACGAAACTAACCATCATTTTCACTCAAAAGCGAGTACTAAGCAAAGCCAAATGCTCCACAAAGGCAATTGAGTACAAATGAGAGGAAACTTACCACACCTGCACGAAGCGTGTTGGTTTAACAAAGCGTTAACCCCGATGTGTTGCGTGAGTATGTTACTATTGAAAAAGAACAAATGTTGCAGAAAGAAGTATCGTTAGCTCCCCTTAATATTTGAGTGAGTTCATTTTGATATGGCAATAAGTTGCGGGCTACATGTGGCAGCAACTAGAGTGGGTGGTATAAATGTTGCACATCAAAGTAATATGCTTATTAAAGTTTCTGCAGTAAATATTGAAAGGGTTATTAAACAAGCTGCAGTTTCGAGCAACATTTACACTTCCTCCAATTTCTATTGTTAAAAAAATAGATTCTGAATTTGTTTACATGCCTAACTACCTCATTGATTAAGGAGACATAATTGAGAAACTCACGTAAGCGGTGTCTATGCTAGTAGAGAAGAAGAAGAATTGAGAAACAAAATTTCAAGTTCATTCACAAGCTTGACAAAGCATAACATAAGATAACATATCATGGTACAAAACAGTACAGCATAACATAAATTCTATTGTAGTATCAAAAAACAAAATAATTCGACATTTAGTTTCTCTTTCTTATAAAAAACAAATAACGGAACACGATATCACATAAGCAGCACAGCATAGCATACTCTACTACAACGCGTAATTGAGCATATGTCATGTAGTTGTATATCTCATTATACCAAATGTAAAAAAAAAACGAATAGGAAAGCGCCAAGTTCGTGAGCATGAGAACATTTTATATTCTTGCAACTTGTACAGATCAAAGACCAAGAAATTCTTTCAAGTGCTGAAAATACTTTGTGTTAACAATTTTCTCGTAAAAATTAAACATCTACTACTAGATGAATTCGTGTATAAATTACAATCTAACTTGAACTTTTCTTGGCAGATATTGGAGGCACAATTAATATACCACAAACTAATAAAATGCTCCAAGAATTTCGTCAATGTACTTCACATACAATTAGCAATCATATGGTGTAAAGACAGACGGATGTTCGAAAATCTTGATCTTGGTTACCTGGGGTTAGGTCAAGTTTCTGGCCAATTTTATTTATTTTAGACACTAAGATACACTGCCGTGCGTAAAATATGTTCTGTTCTGCCCAATATATGCCGTATAAAGTCACCTGGATGTTCGAAAACCATTTCGTTAGGTGGATTGGAGATAAGGAAAGTATTTACCCCACTCAACCTACATTAAAATTTTCTTTCTTGACTACTTATAGATTCTGGAGTCCAATTATTCGGTACGAAGCCGGTTGAACAGTTGGCTGGTTTTGGCCAATTTTCGATCACAGGTGTCATGGAGTCAAATGGAATTTAAAGTTGTGTTATATGGCAAGTAGGCGCTGTTGTTATTCGATTTCGCCCATTTTCGAACCGTGACATAGGAGCTTGAGAAGCATGCCTCGTACTAATTTTAGTCAAAATAGGTCGGTTGGGTACGGAGGAATATGGTTTTAGCAAAAATTGGGTGGTGCCACGCTCCTTGCACAATTTTTAGAACGGATCCTATTACGCCTTCTCATACCATTTCGGATGTAAAACTCTATATCTGTGCCGTATTAGGTTATTAATGTATCGCACTTTTATCTCATATATCATAGTTTATCTTGAATGACTTTGATTCTTTTAGTTTCAATAGTTTGGAAAATATCCTATATATTAAACCTGTTGAGAGGCGCGGCCAAAATTTTTAGCCCCTTGCTACTGCGATATCTTACCTTATGCCAATTTAGAGGTCTATATTTTGATTTAAAGATTAGGTATGGTACTTTGTACGTTTTTTTTATTGAATGGCGTTTTGTGGGGTGGCACTGTCTTATTTCGCCCATCAGGCACTCGTCCCCTCTTTCTTGGCAAGAGTCCGCGGACACGGTTTCATTACGATATCGCACTTTCTACTCAAGTTATCGCTGCAATACACTTATGCCAACGATTTTTCCAGTCATCATAGCACTTGGAAAAATTCTCCGTCGTGATGGTCATCATAGCCGTCTTCAGTTCAGCTTTTATATCTTTTATTGAGTCAAAATTTAGTGTTCTTGGAGGACTCATGTGAATTACACGAGAAGTTACACGAAGGTAAATCAGCCGAGTTCTGTCGCTGCGGAACGATAATAGTTGAAAATGTGGCGAAAAATCGAAGAATTGACTTTTAGAGCATAGATGTCACTAACAAACTTACCAAACTTAAACTGACATGACATTGTTAATGGTGAGCTCCTACAAAGCTTACATATCCGTATATCAGATTAGGTGAAATTGTGTTACACACATGAACATTATAGTTTGCCGGATTTCCACATTCTCTTTATTTCACTGAATTACATTAATATCGACTCTGCTCTGAATCCCCCTCAATATACGCCAATATATGTTTAACCACAGCGAGGAATTACTTGAATGCAGTTGACAACTTATCAATTGCATTTTATTTAAGTACACTTGTAACACTCACATGTATGTTAATAGTACCTATGTCTGTAAATAATGTATGTGTAAGTGAATGAAAAAATAATCTCTCAATTCATATGCAATAAATGCACCAATAAATGACGCCAATATTGACACAAATGATTCATGTAATTGGAAGTGTGTGAATAATTAGATAAGTACGCACATGCAAATTAACAAACACATGTATTTTTTGAAAACATTCATACGGAAATACATACATGAATCCAGTATATGTGTTATTATGCAAATAATGTAATAATGAAAGTGATTAAAATTCTCAAAACTCGGTTAATGAAAGCTATTTTGAAATTGGAATTGAACCTTTTAATTATGAATTTCAATGATTCAAATTAAGCATAATAAAAAAATACATATAATCGGTAGTTTATTCCATTTAAAATTATCAACAGATTTGCGTGCCTTTGCAAAAATAATATTTGACATTTTTTATCCCGAAATGCATGCCAATGATAGTAAACAAAATATATATTTTATTTTAGTTATCTTTTTCGGTTTAAATTCCACATAAATAATCATGCAAGCAGCGATAGGTAACTTCATTTAATGCATATTTCAACTCAAATCCGCGTTCAATTTTTAAACTCAGCGATTTAGCGTTGGCAAATCGAAACAAAAGCATTGATAATACTCATGAAATTTTTAAGCAGAGTAAAGTCGCATTTTTGTTATTAGTTTGTATGATTAGAATATGAAAGAAAAAATTCGCAGAAATGTGTATTTTATGCGCCAAACACTGAGAAGGTATGAACCAAGAGGGTCTACTCTCTCTTTGACTAGCATCAAGAAGATAAGATTTGTATGATGTACTTTAGTATTTTGAAAGCAATGTAACATAAGGTTAATATTATTTTCTTGACTACTTTGCGTCTCAAGTGATCTTGAGTGATTTCGATCATTTCCCGTATATCTGTGGTAGTTGAAGCTAAAACCAATTATCTAGTGCAAAAACTAAATATTGATAGGATAAGATAACTCTATGTACATATGTAACGATGTCCAGACTGAGAGTTAGCGCTCAAGAAGTAGTTAGTAGAGCAAATTTTCAAAGCCTTTTAAGATAGACTACTGGAATAAGAAGTTATTAAATTATATTTTTCGATTAACTACAGGTTTTTTTTTTCTTACATACTAATTGAATGAAAAGTATTTATGATTTTATAGTGCACCTTAAGGCATTTGAGACGAAAGGCAACGATTTGGCGGTTTGTGGGTCGGTGAAGTTATCGGACCATATTTCTTCAAAAATGATGACGGTGACAACAAAATGCCATTAACCGTTGTCGCGCCATGATAACCGATTATTTGTTGGCTAAAATATAAGCTTGGGATTTCGGCGACATTTAGTTTCAACAAGACGGCGCCAATTCACAAATAGCTGATGAAACAAAAAATTCATTGAAACAATACTTTGGTGAGAAGATGATTTCACGTTTTTGGGAACACTAAGATCGTGTGTTCTAACACCGGTAAACATTTTCCTGAAGGGATATAGTCTTAAATATGTGCGGACAATCCCGCTTCGATTCAGGTCTAGGAGGAAAACATCACGTGTGTCATTGCCAGTTACTAGTCGAAATGCTCGAGCGAGTCATCGATGTTTTGCCAATAAATATAATATATAAAAAAGAATTAAAAACGTTTAAGGAAATAACAAAAATAGCAATTTCAAAAATATGAAATATAATTTTCGTAGTAATAATATAATAAGAAAGATAACTCCTTTATTTTTATTCACATCAAGGCCTCGCCTCATATTTAAATTAGGTTATTGGCATGTGCTCAAATGTTATGACAAGAAAGATATGCTGTCAGGAAAACGTGTTTAACTTGTTCACTTACCATTAAATTACCACATAAAGCAACACTTTTTGCAGCGAGGGAGCTGGCAAATCCAGTAAACTGAAAATATAACATATAACTGCAGGCATTGGCGCATATTCTTCGCATGTACTCCATATGCAAGTTAGTACATACAGAAATGTACAAAAGTATGTGCATGCATAAATAAACGTGAGCATTTTCGCGCTTAATAATTCAATATGCCAAACCCACTTGAGCGCGAAAACGATTCCGAACACCAATTTGTTCCTGTTCATACGAGTGAAGCAAGGTAGCGCATTCGTGTGGGCGCATCTGGCATGCCACACTCAGCGATGTGCCACCAACCAATCTCGCAGGTAAAATGCGTACAATGAAGTTGTGTTACCCCAATTGCTTTTTGTTTTTATACTCTCGAAACAAAGTTGCTAAAGAGAGTATTATAGTTTTGTTCACATAACGGTTGTTTGTAAGTCCTAAAACTAAAAGAGTCAGATATAGGGTTATATATA
>NW_017534797.1:811372-819891 GCF_001853355.1 Bactrocera latifrons
ACGGCCCCTACTAACTTTTTTGTACATATCTCGAAAACTACTATAGTTATGTCAACCAAACTGTAAAGAGTCGTTTCTTTCAGGCATTTCCATATACAGTTCAAAAATGGAAGAAATCGGATAATAACCACGCCAAAAGGTTATGTTGCAGATCACTAAAAGTGCGTTAACTGACTAAACTAAAAAACGTCAGAAACACTAAATTTTACGGTTTGATCCATAAGTGGGCGACGCCACGCCCATTTTMAATTTAAAAAAAAAGTCTGGGTGCAGCTTCCTTTTGCCATTTATTCCGTAAAATGTATGGTTATTGTCCGATTTCTTCTATCTTTGTACTGTATATGGGAATGCCTGAAGGAAACGACTCTATGGAGGTTGGTTGACATAGCTAATAGTTTCCGAGATATGTACAAAAAACTTAGTAGGGGTCGGAGCCACGCCCGCTTCTCCAAAAAAATTACGTCCAAAAATGCCCCTCCCTAATGCGATCCTTTGTGCCAATTTTCACTTTAATATCTTTATTTATGGCTTAGTTATGAGACTTTATAGGTTTTCGGTTTTCGCCATTTTGCGGGCGTGGCAGTTTGCCGATTTTGCCCACCTTCGAACTTAACCTTCCTATGGAGCCAGAAAATATGTGTACCAAGTTTCATCATGATATCTCAATTTTTACTCAAGTTACAGCTTGCACGGGCGGACGGACAGACAGACATCCGGATTTCAACTCTACTCGTCACCCTGATCACTTTGGTGTATATAACCCTACATCTGACTCTTTTAGTTTTAGGACTTACAAACAACCGTTATGTGCACAAAACTATAATACTCTCCTTAGCAACTTTGTTGCAAGAGTATAAAAAAACTGATCAAATATTTAAAATCATTCGAGAGATAAACATAAATGTAGCTTGGGTAAGGGTAAAAAGGGTGACTTCCTAATGATTTGTACAAATCTAAGCTGGAATCATCCATCGAAAGGAGAAAGAGTATTATCAGATATATAAAAGTATCGACTGGTAACCATGGTAAGGCGAGAAATGCGAATGTTTAAAATAGTATAGCTTTTAATATTTTTTAAGAGGAGGATCAATAGTAAGAAAAATATGAAAGAGTCTTGGTTAAGGCACAATACTGGGACGACAAGCTATTATACATACAAGTGTTTGTTGTCACTAAAATTAAGTGATATCGTTGAAAAGAAACATTTTTCTGGAAAATAATTTGTAATCAAATTTTTTACTTAATTTAAGGCACAGTGAACGCTTTAATTTAATGCAATTTTTGGTTCCAGTGCCTGCGTCACAAAAGTATGAATATATGTGTTTAGTATATAGTGATCTACGGTACGGCGTAATTGCGCAGCGGTTGCAACACAGCCCAATGCGTTCACAAATAATTCATTTACGTGGTCCTCAGGACAGACAAGGACAAAAGGCAAAACAAAACTTTGAAAATTGAGCTTTTACGTGTATTAATTGGGGAAATGGTGCGAACGAGCAGAAAAAGGATATGAGAATGCAGGAGCAGCAGGTGAAAGGCATATGTGTGACGGGTTCACATGTGGTTTGATGCGTACATATGTACTATGTAGGTGCGTGTATGTAGATGTTATGTACTAGAATTTATGTAGAGGAACACATTTTACATCCGCTAGCCTATTGATTGATAAAAGATTTCGCACACAATCCCACTAATCAGCTAATTAATAAAGCGCAGTGTCAAAGTCAGCTACTTTGCCGCAGGCTCCACTACGTAGCCACAAAAGCAACATAGTTGGATAAACCTTCCTTATCTACAATAGAAAAACAAAATAGGCAGTCGGACTAACTGTCAGTATATTTGTCAATATTGTCACACATAATGAAGAGTTTTCGGTATCGTAAGCAATACACTGTGTGGCAGTAGTACGCATAATCTTTTCAAATATATATGTACATGTATACATATCTTACTTAAAGCCAGAAATTGCCACAACGAAGGCCACAAATTTGCATATTGCAATCATAATTAATGGAACTTAACCAACGACATTCCAGTTATCCACACATTATTATTTTATTGTTGAATGCAACATATTTTCACATACATACATACTATAAACTGCCGCCATATGCTAGGTGGCATCAATTTCGTCATAATCGACCCGTCAGATTAAAAATTGAGCTTCTAGTGGAAAAATTTTAATCCACAGGCACAATATATCATTTTTCCGTGCCAGTCAGGCAAAGAAGTGTCCGTAATGTCAAGTAAATTGCTACCGCTAGCTTATCAATTGAAAAATACCCTAATCAGTCTCTTCTCACATCGTTGTGGCAAATTTTGTGAAAATATCTTGGAATACGTACATCATAAAAAGATCAAACTGATACAAGAACTGAAGCCAATTGACCACCAGAATCGTTGTATGTTCGTGAATTAGGCTGGGCAACTACTTGGAAAGTGGTCCGATACCGCTGTATAACATGTTTACCCACATACCCACAGTCTTATATAGAAATATTATATAAGCAGTTGACTCAACTTCTTGTAGAAAATTATTAAATTCATACGTAATTTCATTTTTCAGTAAACTGTGTGCGAAGTCTTTGGAACCCCATAGTGTTAGGACACAGTTTTTCAGGGGAGTGAGGGTATACTTTTTGAAGTAATGCATACTTGAGGGAGGTACCACAAGTATTTGTAATCTAACAATTTGCTTAATAACTGATTTTAAGGGGGGAGCTTGCATTAGAGGCTTCAAAAAGTCGATTTTTTGAGGATTTTTTTATAAGGGAAAGAAATAAGTGATTAAAGTGAAATTTCTAGGGTTTATAGCTGTATACATATTTAGACATTATTCAAAAATTTTTTGGATACGAAAACCTTGATATTCTGCCTTTGGAAAGCAATTGGGCGATGCATCTCCCATGTGCATTTGTCGGACGGTGGGCAGGATGTAATTTCTATTTGAAACAAAAAATTCAAATAAATGCATGTTTGTTAATAATTTATCTTTTAGCTATACCAAAGAAATTAAAAAAAAAAAGTGTAAAATTTTACAAAATTGAAAAAATGTGGTTTTTTAATTAAAAATGTTTACTTTATGTTGTTTAAAAATATGTTCAAATTTGACTTTTTTTAGTGTTTTTAGTTTATATAGAAGACAATTTATGCCAAACATAATAAACCTTACCTCAATTCCATACAACGCTTAATTTGAGAAAAATCGTAAAAATTAAAAACCGAGAAATCGCGCTTCACAGTCTTCGCTTTCTGCCCGATCGCTCATATATCTGCTATACGCTCGGTTACTATTTCGCTTTTAGATTCAAAAATATTTCGAATTCCCATCTAAAACTTGTGGACATATTGTTAGATTATTTTGAAAGAGATTTAAGCAAAACAAAAAATAATAACGATTTTTTGAAGCTTCTAAAGCAGGCTCCTTTAACCAAATACCTAGATATTATTCTATATAATAGTAGTTCTTATTAACTAAAGAATTGAAGTTTGATATCAACCATTTGAAGTTAAGCGCTTCTAGGCTTTGTAAGAAAAATGTATGAGAGAATTTTAGAGAACAGTATTTGTTGAAGAAATGTCTTCCAATATGTAAGCAACCTAACAAGCATGTAAGTATATTCATTTTCAGAAATTCGGTAAGTATACCTTTTTTAATATCAAACCACAGAGACGTAACGTACGTAAGCTATAAGTGCAAGTTTTACGAAATTTATTAGATCTTCTTTAATGCTCTCAATGTAAACTTACAACACTTACCCTTTGGCTTTGGTAATACCTTCATTTTGTATAATTTTATGTGACGATTCGCTTATAACATACCATGTAAAAATCAACACTACAACTACAAATCGAAATGTGTTAAAGTAAAAAGTCTTAAGGATATCATTAACCAGAGCGGACAATGGAGACATCAGTATACCGCAACAAGAACAGAAAATACGAAAGGCGCAATGTGTTTATGATAATGATGACGTTTGCAAAACACTTTGTGTAGTCCTTAACACTTTCACAAAACCAAAGAATAATAGTGAAAGTCCGTTAGAAAGTTGCCAACTTAATTGGCAATGACCCTTGCCAATGGTTAGTTAGTAAATGAAAAAGTCTTCAATAAGGCATGGAATCTTCATAAAAATAATATACAATCAATTATACACATGTCAGCTGATTTTATAATTTTACTAAGTATAGTGACTGTTGTTGACAGCCAATTACCGAACTTTCATTTATAGCCACAATTTGCCGACACTTGCAGCAATGCACATATCTCCAAACACACAATGTAAATATTTAAGCGTTGACAGGAAGGTGATATTTTAAAGTGCATACTCGTACATACCTACTTATACTACTATATACATTATGTGTTAATATATAAATTCAAGTGTTACACTTTCTGTTACACTTTGAGGGCACTTTATCATAAATACATTGCAGGTGGTGACCGGTGCAGACCAACAGGCCAAATACATGTCTGCATTGAGGAACACTACTTGTCCTATACAGCAGGCGTTGGTCCGGCAAAACTCAAGTGTGGCATTGGATGTCAAAATGTTACTTACCGAAATATACTTTATAATTTATTAGGATATGATTTCATGATAACGCTGTATGAAAAATGTTTCCTGACACTCTTTTGAAGTAAATTCTGAATGATACAATTTGTGTTTAAGCTATGTAATTAAAGGTCGTGCCACGTTACGCTACGCCAGAATTTTTTATACTGTTCTACGCTATTCATTTTATGTTTGTAATGTTTTGTCGCGATATTCAATATTTTGTTATTAGATTCTATACTATGTTAAATAGGTGTTTTCCAAAGTAAACAGGAATCTTTGTATCTAGCGCCCGATGGTGGCGACATCTATATCGTTGCGTTTTAAGTGTCAGTATGTTTGTGCTATCGGTGTAAAACTGAGCTTCCAACAAAGAGCCAACATTAAATTTTGTTTTAAAATTGGTAAAACTTTTACCGAAACGTTTCAATTGATGAAACAAATTTCTGGCTATGATTGCCTATCTCGTAACAGAGTGGACGAGTGCCTTCAACGTTTTCAAAGTAGTAGTGGGGACATAAATGACGATCAACATGTGGGCCAATCTAAATCCCTGATCACCGGAAATTCCATCGAAACTGTGCGTGAATTCATCACAAATGTGGCGAAATCATCACTGAAATTTATGGAAATAGAATTGAATATCTCCAAAACATCGATTTACCGCAATTTGACCGAACATTTAGCCTTACGAAAGGTGTGTGCACGGTTTGTTCCGCACAAATTCACTGACGACCAAAAATTGCCTAGAATCCGACATTCCTAGAAACGATTATTTGACCAAAAATCGCATTTTAACCATTAAGCACCGTATTCACCTAAAATGGTAACGTGCTTCTTCCTTTTCGGAGAAATGCATTTGCCCATGAAAGGAAAGACGTAGAGGCTATTCAAAGGCTTGCACTCGCATACCGACGGATATACCGGCCAACGAGCTAAAACACTCGCTCGAAATGATTTTGGATCGTGCAAAAAACTGTATAGAAGCAGAAGGAGACTGTTTTGATTAAAATAAATTGATTTTGTCGAAAAAACCATTTGTTCTGTTTATTTTTAAGTCTTGTTTACTTTGGTACGCTCCTTGTATAATTCTTAAAACAGAGATAAAATATATATAATATATTTAATGCATTCAATCGGAGAACGAGAACTAGAAATTCAGTATAGGACAAACATCCAGTAAGTAGAAGGCAGAAAGGAAGTCACGAAAATTGGATCAAAACTTACAGACGAGATTAAACGGTATTGATCAATAATTCCGCAGTATAGAAGCTCGTGCAAATATGCATCAAAAAGAAAATTAGTGAATAATAACTCCATTGGAGTATCTGTTTTTGCTGTAAGGTTGGTAGCATGAAATTCGAAAGATAATAAATAATAAGTGAGCTTGAATGAAGTTCATGAAAAAATCTCATATGAAACTTCTTTAGGTCAAAAACACCGTCTCATATGAAAAGCAAATTATTTGCGACTGGAATTCTAGCACATTACTGAAAGTAGTTATTCCTTAAGACTTTAAGTTTGACACTTCGATTGGCAAATTACTGCTTTCATACTTGACGATGGACGAATAAACGTCCTGTTGTCTGTTAACAGCCTAGTTACCGACGAATGATTGTGGGTATTTTCCCAGACTTGCAATGGAGTAACATATTTGGAATTTTGGATGAGCAACTTATAAAGCTACTTGTATGTAGGGGATAATCATTCACGGTTGAGAGCAGCGTTTCAGAAAATCTAAAACACTTGAAAGAGTTCTGAGAATGAGAATGGTTTAAAGTGTTTACAAATCCATTGCAAATTTTTTGCTCAAAAGTATATCTAAAACAGACTGGGGTTGGCATTAAAGTAATTTACACCTGATGTAAAAATTTTGAATTCCATGCTTAATATTATATAAGGTTTGGATTTAAGAAGACGTGACTAGTGGAAATAAAAATCTTTATAGCAGATGGAAGCTGCAAGCTAAATTTAGGGGCGCATAAAATAACTTCAAATCGAAATCCGATGGAGAATATATTTTGGTACCAATACACAATCGCCACACCAAATATGAGCTTTTGGCTCATTATGATTTGCTATTAAATCCGCTATATGAGACAATTATGCAACAGTCATTCTTCACTACGGCACCAAAACAGAGAAAACCATTTCTACCCATCATTTGATGTTGTGCGGTAGGCACATTGCTGATGCATGTATAAAGAGAAGAGGATCAAAACTAAAGTATTTAGTTTATCGAATGAGGACTTATAAGAAAGTTTCATATTTAATTGTTCATGAAGTTTAATTCTTTCAATATAATACATCCATACTATTCCGCACCTTACGTTCAATTGAACAGTTTGAATAGGTACAATATCCATGGATATAATGTCCACCAATCGCGATCCTTTGCATAACATTAATATAGAACCCATCAAGACTCTCGTATACTTTTGTGCATATATAAACTAGTACATTTCCTTATAAAGTTAGCTTTTCTATGCAACAAGGTAAACTATGCAATTCCAATAAAAAATCGAGGCTTCGCCTGTCCTAGCATTTTCGTTGCCGCAACGACAAATCAGCGTTCATGCGTCTTATGTATAATATTCATTACAATAATCGAATGTCAGCTAGCACATGTTCACGATTTATTGGCGATTGTAGGAGGGTGAATGTTTTTATGAGCGCTCAGATATGTGTTATCCTGGTTGCGGCATATTTGTGCGCTGTGTGGTCGAAAAGCGGAGACTGAACATGACAAGCAGACACATGCCAATATACTAAATATTGAGAAGAATCTATTTATATAGTATCTGCATGTATGTACAAAGAAAATGGCATTGCTGTGGTTGAGCCAAGTCCAAATCAGCTAGAAATGGAAGAGTTTAGGCTTTTTTGGCTATGTAATCGAGTACAGGTCTCTTTGAATTGTCGATGAAAAAAACAACATCTGCTAATATTTTGAAACCTGTCCTATTCGAAAAATTAAGCTCTGATAACTCAGAGTTTTCGAACTCAAACTGGTTTGAAATGCTTTAATAGATATCCTGTTACTTTTGCATAGCCCTGAAATAAAATTTTGTTTGAGAGAAGCACTGAACTTATAAAACAAAATATACAGAATAGACCCTTCACTTATATTTTCCTAATTAGAAGTATTGTATACATTTGAACCTGCAGGGCAGTTCAACAAACCCCATTATCTTAGCACCCTTTTGTGTTTTGAATAAATTATTGTGTTAGGCATTTGCTTGGCGACCACATGATCCCAGTGTGAATATGGCAATTACATTTAACAACATTATACATCCTTTGTAAGCCCTCATTCGCTGGCTTATCACATTTTTGTTAACAGAAATTCAGAAATTGGATCAAAATAAATCGTAAATTGTATACACGTATGAATTTGTTTACATACATACATACAAAATGGTTTGTTGCTGGTGGACAAGAGAAAGTCATGCATGACTTTGCTTTCTTGGGATACAGGTAGATAGTTAGTCTATCATACATGTACATGTTTTAGATGCATATACATACATATAAACTTGTACACCAAAACAACTTAATGCAATCATTATAGAATTGATTTAATAAAGTGGTGCTACAGATCTCTGAACCTCATAAAGAAGAGTGAGACTGGGTATTATTGCAAATTATGGGAACTATTATTAAGATGTAAGAATGGTTTCCTATAATATAGGTAATAAACAGAGTGTATTCTGAGCATTTTTATACCTCTGAAACAGTAAATTTTATCGAAGAAATCGCAGAAGGAAGCTGCAACCAGGCTCTTGAAAACCACTTATGGACCAAAAACCACAACTCAGGAGCTACTATACCGATTTCATAGAAATTCGGTATATAATATTTTCTTAACACCCTGATGACATGTACGAAATATGGGTGAAATCGGTTCACAACCACGGCTTCTTCCAATATAACGCTATTTTGAATTCCATCTGATGCCTTCTC
>NW_017534797.1:822796-839897 GCF_001853355.1 Bactrocera latifrons
TGTCTACGCCAATTAAGAAGAAGAAGATTAAAAGCATACAACTTTTCATAGAAAAGCCAATAAGGTAACGCAAATGCACTTTAAATGTGCACTAACGTAGTTTCATGCAGCCCTTTTTTAAATACAACTTTCATTTCATATTCTTTTCCCCACTCCTATCATTTTTTCCAACACAAGCGTGTGCAAAAGTTTGTAGATATTGTGCCATTTAGCCCCACAAATCCCAGTTTATTGCCCTGATTATTGTGTTGGTAGCTTCAACCGACCTTAACAGTTGAGGGCTTATTTACAATAATAATAAAAACCATAATCGTAATGACATCCTTACGAAGGATATTCCTACTTACATGTTCCGCTGCAGCTTACCTGCCCAAGTGTTTGTGTAAATTGGAAGCATATATGTATATATATATACTACGAAATATCCAGCTAACCGTGCATACTTATGTAACAATGAAATGGCTAAGATTCTATATTTATGTAGGAAATTATGTCTGGGTCTTAAGATGCTGGCAATCCGTGAATCCATTTTGTAATTTCTGTAGCGCTAAAATATTTTATTTTGGAATTTTTGGAATTGGAATTATACGTACGAATATGGACGCATGTGGCGACTACAGGTACATATGATACATACATTCTGTCTAATAAGTACACGGAAATTTGAAATAACACACCAACAGGTTATCAAACATCTAAATTTATTATATCCTCTTCAAAATAAGCCTCTTCTGAGGCAATACACTTCTTCCAACGAATGGCTTTCAGTTCTCGTTACGAATTAGTTTTGCTGTCTTCAATGCTTTAAAAATGGGTTCCACGCAGTGATAATTTGAGTTCTGGAAAAAGGAAAAAGTCACACGGGGCCATGTCTGGAGAGTACGGTGGCTGTTTGATGATATTTGCTGAATTTTTGTTCAAGAACTCGTTCACAATCATCGCTTTGTGCGCGGGTGCATTATCATGGTGCAAAATCCAACGGTTGTTGCGCCACAAATCTGGTCTTTTGCGACGAACATTCTCTCTGAAACGCTTCATAACTCCAATACTCTATATTTTTTCAACATTTCCAACATTTTTTCACGAGAAATTTGATTTCAAACACAAACACTACATCACACAATTAAAAAAAGATGCATCTTTTTAAAGAATTTACAAAAATTGGTAGTTGCAAAAAATGTATGTGAATATTTTAGAATTTTTTACCACAGTAATTTTTCGCATAGATTTCTAAGTGAAAGAAGCCTGGTGCAAATTTATGCAGACAGCTAAAAAAAATCCCAAACAAAAACAATGGAATTTACAAAACAAAATAACACTAAAAATGTGTGAGCAAACTGCGGGCGTGATTCAATTTAAAAGTTTTGTTTCCTTAACTCACGAACACTTGACGCTAAAGGAAACTTTGCCAACTGCCAACTGCAATGGCGGGCACGGTGTTCTGTCATATGCTTATATTAAATTTTATTTGCTCATGCGGTGGAATATCCTGCCTGGTTGCCAGCCACATAGTTCGCTTCTGCTGATGGTGCGCCTGCTCGTTACCCTTAACAGATCAGTGTGGTTTACAGAGCTATATTCAAATAATGGTGACTCTTTTCTCTTGCTCATTATTACTTTTATTTGAGAAAATGTGATATTATTTTAATTGAAATAGATTTAAATATACATACATTATTTGAGCGGAACGCGTCTGGCAGTAAGCTGCAGTTGATCAGCGTCAAGCTGGCGTGGAGTTATGTGTTGCATATACACAGCATCCACAAAACTTTTGCTCGGCAGCGCCATCAAACAATCAATTTGAATTTAGAGTAAAAAAATGAGCAAATTGATTTCATTTAAAACCACTTTCGTAAGCGTCTTCCTAATGTTTTACGAGCGATGCACACAATTCCTTGCAACAACGTTTAAAAGGCACCTCACTCATTGAAGCCTGTATTGCTGTTTGTTCCGAGTAGAGTGTAAACATGGCAAAAGCCAAACCTAAAGCTGAATGTTCACTATTAACGTGGCGTCGGCTACCAAACATAACAATTATAATACATACCTTTTACAATTTTTTCGATTAAACTCGAATCAGCGCCATGCTAACCAACATTTCTAAAGCTTTTTCGTAGTAAAGCAATGGTTTCCCTCCAGTTGCGGCTGAACTTCCGCAGTCTCTATTTTACTGCTGCCATACCATATCCTCACTATTTTGTATTTGAACTTTATTTTCGATGTTTAAGTTACTAATTTAATATGTTTATGTGTGAGCAAACACACTCGTGGCTTCAAGCACTTCCTGTACTCCCCAAGCAACTCAACGCTGCTTCCTCTGCCTACGCCGCTACATACCGTATATGTTGGCAGGGAAGCAGCAATAAAATATTATTAACCCCTTGCATAAATTCGGCACTCCCTACGAGTATTGTACCTAGCGCACAGCAGGCTGAGAGCAAAATACAGATTTTTGAGAATTTAATATTATATTTTAGGGTAGTATCCACAACTGTATTTAGATAATATAACTTAATGAAACGCTGTAATATTAGGTTGTCAAAAAAGTCTTGCGATATTTTTGCGGTATTTTTATTGAATTTTCAATTGTTCACAAAATATTTTTTGATGACATGCCCAGCTCCTGACCGATGCTACGGCTGCTACTATGCCGGTCTCTTTCGACCAATTCAGCGATTTTATCGCAATTTTCGACGATAGGCCTTCCGGAGCGTGGCGCATCTTCGACCACCTCTGCACCAGAACGAAAACGTCGAAACCATCGTTGTGCGGTGGAAATGGAAACTGTATCAGGTCCATAACCTGCACAAATTTTATCGGCGGCTTGAGATGCATTTTTGCCTTTATCGTAGTAGTACTGTAAAATATGTCGTATTTTCTCTTTATTTTGCTACATGTTTGCAACGCTATAACTCACGTACGACTTAAAAGAAACGACAACCAAACATGTGTTAGCGCGTGAAATGAGCTTTCCAAAAAGGTATAGCGTGACCCGATGCGACGAATAAAACTAGAACTACGCGCTCTCAGCGAAAATACCGCAAGACTTTTTTGACAACCTAATATGAACAATTGTCCCTTGTAGGATATGATTTATTAAACAAAAGTTTTGGACTTAGACATTGGAAAATTAGAGTAATACTAAATACTAGCATTATTTTGAGATATATATAATTGAATTGTTTTTAATAATATTTACATCACAACTATAAATTAGGCTGATGAGTTTTCAGAGGGAAGCGAATTTGCGGACAAAAATGAGATACGCCGAATGCATGACAAACAGTGATTATGCTCGAAATTTCTGCCCAAAGCATAAAGAAATTGTGTAGGGAACAGTTTTCTAATCTGCTTAATGGCATTGAAAGTAGAAGATGCTGAACCCGATGCCCCAATCGATGACGATGAAGCGGACGTTCCGTTGCCCATCCAAGAAGAAACTCGAATAGCAATTATCCACATGAAGAACAACAAAGCCGCGGAAGCCGATGGATTATCGGATGAGCTATTCAAATACGGCGAAAAACTGATAAGGAGCATCATCTTCTTTGTAGAATATGGTCGGACGAAAGAATGCACGACGATTGACAATTAAGTGTGCTCTGCCCAAAACCGCAAAATAAGATACCCCATAACCTGCGCTAACTACCGTGATGTAAACCTCCTCAATATCGCATATAAAATAAGCATATAGTATAAAGTATTGTCAAACATATTGTGTGAAGGCTCAAAACTTGGATTGGACCTCAAAACTTGGATTTGACAGTGTGGCTTTAGACCTGAGAAATCAACGACTGAGCAGATATTTACCGTATGTTAAATCTTGGAAAAGGCCTCTAAAAAAGGGATTGATATATACCACCTTTTTATAGATTCAAACCACGATAAGGAAAGGCCTTTACATCTGAATTTGGTATTCCCGCAAAACTAATACAACTGTGTGAACTGACGTTT
Organism: Bactrocera latifrons; assembly: GCF_001853355.1. Taxonomy (NCBI): domain Eukaryota; kingdom Metazoa; phylum Arthropoda; class Insecta; order Diptera; family Tephritidae; genus Bactrocera; species Bactrocera latifrons. Next base: position 826,751 of record NW_017534797.1, read on the forward strand.
AGCAATACCAAAAGCTCCGTTAAGATCGGGAAGAACCTCTTCGAGTCGATCGATACCAGGCAATACCACTCCCTATCATTCGGCACGAAAATAATTCGAGCTGCAGAGCTGAATAGGGCCTCAACAACCGAGCGGTAGTTCTAATTTCTCCAGACTGGATAAAGAAGCGAAGTAAATGAGTCTGCTAGTGAACGAGGGAAAAACACAATACCTTCTGTAATCAAACAACCAGTCGTTCCGCTCATGACTAGGTTCCCGTGTCAGTGATGACAGTCATAACTTCGAAGTCGTTGATAATTTCGTTTATCTTGGAACCAGGATTTGCACCAAAAACCACATCAGCTTCGAAATTCAGCACAGAATATATTTTTCCGACAGGTGCCACTCCAGCTTTGAAAGTTTTTGATTCGGTACCAGTCGGGCGAAGTGGATCACTCCGTTCAAAAGATCAGGTGAAGAAGGACCTGACTACACTTAGTAATTCGAGCTGGCGCCAAATATCGAAAAAAGGAAACACTAGCGCGCTATTGTAAACTCGCCTGTAACTGAAAAAGATGCAGGGATTTCCAATCAAAAATTATCAAATCAGTACATTCGTATATGCTTTCACATTACACACAATATCCCAACGCGACATATTCTTCCCGCTGGTATAGGTATATAAGGTCTTACCTTCCAAACAGAGGACAAATCTCAATATTTCGGAAAAACAAATGTTACGTCGAGGTCAAAAAACACACTGCTGATCCTTTCTCCAAACTATTTCTGGGGTCAACCAGGAACCGAAATATATCGCCTGAAGCTACAAAATTACTATGAAATTATACGCAAGGTTTATTATGAGCATATTTTTTATTGAAGTTAATTAATGTCACATTTTTATTTACTGAAACGGCGCTGTTGACTGACTATAAATTCGCATAACCCGAACATAAGAAGATATTTTTTTTTTTGTGTGATTACCCCAAATATAAAGAGTAGTGGTAATGAATTATTGACCCCCATTAAAGTAATACTCACTTTTCCCATTAAATTTCCACCTTGTAATCCCTGCAATTCCACTGCATTCCTTAATTTGAAAACATAAAAAATGAAAACGGCATAAAATTATAAAAAAAATAAAATCTTCGTAAAGAATCAGTTTAAATGTCTTGTTTATTTTTCTCATAACTTTATAAAAAAGTTTGATTTCTTTTGCATCATTTCCTCCGCACCACATTTTTTTTTTTTTTTTTTTTTTTGTCATACAGCTTATTGTATTGACGGCTCCGAAGGCAATGATTGATTATGATTAAAGGTAAGCGGCTGTGAGCATACGTCCGTGGAAAATAGAAAGACAGATGGAAGTCGTGCGGAGACAATCAGATCCACAGTTTTGTTATACGAGTACTTAATTACGTCATAACGTCGAGCGAAAGCAACCAAAGAAATGTGTTGTAATAAATAGCGTCAAGATTTTTTCGTGTGGAAAATTGAGGTTGTGTGAATGGTAAATGTGGAAAATGACTGAATAAATCATATTCATGAGATTTCTATGAAACGGTGAATCACTGCAAAAAATTAATGAAAGAAGTAGCAAATCAATCATCCACACCAATTTTCGGGTGAATCAATTACGGTTTTAGTGAAAATATTAAATTGTTTTATAACTGTTTTAATAGGTAATTTTCCTAGTATTGATATTAAGGTGGTACAATTAATTATTTTATGGAAAATATGCCACTATAGCTTAGGAGGTTACTTAGCTTAAAACCAGCCTTTTTCAAAATTTTTTTTCTCATATAAAAAAGTAAATATTTTATTTGAATTTTTTTTTTTGCAAACACACAATCTAATCAAAGAAATTTTGAAATTTTGAAAAAAGTATTTTAAACTTGGCCATTGCCACGCCGTTTGCGGTTACCCTTCGAAAAAAGATAACGCGGCCGCAGCAAGATAACTCCTTATAGAAGCATCTAAAGTGAAAAATATGTGTTTTCCACCATCAATATTTATACACTTTTGCATGCGCTTAAACCAATTTTCGAAGCACTTTTTCCATTACGATTGAGACACTTCTAAAACATGGTTTTGAATATTTCAACAGGATCTTCTGTCGACGAAAATCGTTGACCACGCATTATTTTCTTGATGTGTGGGAAYAAAAAGAAGTCACTGGGTGCCAAGTCAGGGCTGTACGGCGGATGACCCATCAATTCGACGTTTTGGCCGGTCAAAAAAGCGCTGGTTTGAGCTGATGTGCGCATTGTCATGGTGCACAATGATTCGTCTTCTCTGGTTCGTTTTTCGAATTTCTCCGAAAACTTCAGGTAAACAAATGGTGGTGTACCACTCAGAATTGACCGTCCTACATTGCTCAAGCGGAACAGTCGCCACATGACCAGTTTTGCCGAAGAAACAGGCGACCATTTGCTTCGAAGTGCTTCTTCCACGAACAACTTTCGTTGGATTTGGCTCGCCTTRGAAGACCCACACGGTCGATTGCTGTTTTGTTTCGGGCTCATACGCATAGATCCATGATGCATCTCCTGTGACGAGCTTATAAACGTCTCTTGAAGCATCGCGATCGTATTTTTTCAGCATTTCTTTACACCAATCCACACGAGCCTTTTTTTGAGCGATGGTCAAATTGTGCGGGATCCAACGAGAACAAACCTTTTTTATGGGCAGGTGTTCATGCAATATCGAATGTATGCTGGTGGGAGAAATGCATAGACATGCCTCTATCTGAAGGTATGTTACATGACGGTCTTGCATTATCAGTTCACGTACGGCATCGATGTTTTCTGGCACAACGGCTGTTTTTGGACGACCTTCAAGGAATTCGTCTTTGAACGAGCGTCGGCCACGACTGAATTCGTTGTACCAGTTTTTCACAGTGCTATAAAATGGTGCTTCATAGCCATATAAAGATTTTACTTCATCGATGCACTCTTGTCGTATTAATCCACGTCGAAAATTGTGAAAAATTATCGATTTTTTAATTCTCTGTAAATAAAACAATTCACGATTAAATGACAAAACGTTCTGAGTGAGGTTATGCTAAAAAATGTCAAACTTTCCAGTGGAAATGTCAGATTGCACCTGGCAACACGTGTTGCCTAGGCCAGAAATATATATAGCAGCCTCCGTATCTCTCAACGTTTAACAAGTATTTACATATATACTTACTTTTATGAAATAATTATTATGATCAATAACATTTAACTAGGTAATTTAACAGACATCCATTAGACATCTCTCTTAATAAAATATTCATCGGTTTGGCGCTGGTACACGGCAATTCTTGTCTGCCACTGCGTATGAGCAACATTGACAGCACGCGCAAAGCAAAGTACAGAAAGTGGTGAGGCGAAAATAAAGTGCGAAATGTGCATATTTAATTGCTTAACGTTGCGTTGRCATCTCTAATTATCGTACAAAAGAAATACAAATTTCACGAAAAAAGAGTCTGCCAGCACAAACATATGCTATGTGTGCGTTTCTGCATGAATTAATTAGTCTCGGAAAGAGTTCGAGCGAATGTAAGAGGCGTATGGGGTAAATTAATTGTGCTCCCTGCGGCTGGCTATGATTTATTTATGTAATTAGCATATGTTTTATAAATAAGCGTCGAGTGCTCTTAGTGTTAATAAATCTTGTAATGAAATGTTAAGACGCACTGTTCAGTATGAGGTAAAATCAAAAGAAAATTTAATTATCTGCGTATATTTTGAAGTTTGCAGCTTTTGTATATTAATTAAAAAATGGAATAACAACCTTAAAATATTTTTATTTGAAATGTATGTCCCGGAATCTGATTTTTACAGCTTTAGTTAAATTTTTTGGACCAATTTTTAATTAATCACATAATCTTTGAGATAAAAATAAATAACTTTCATATACATTGTGACAAAAAAGTACTCGAAAATTGGAAATAAAACGCAAGCTGTTTAATTATACATCAGTATTAAATTTGTAGCATTCAAAGTAATCCCCACCAGATGTAATACACTTTTGCTTATTATTTTTCATTCATAGTAAGTAGGCACTAAACAGAAATTTGAAACAGTTTTTATCGGGTTGTTGTTTTTTTTTTTTTTTTTTTTTTTTTTTTTTTTTTTTTTTTTTTTTTTTTTTTTTTTTTTTTTTTTTTTTTTTTTTTTTTTTTTTTCAAATAAAACCACACTGATCTACAAAGGATAACATGTTCGGTTATCACAACTCATAGAGTTCAACAAACCCAGTAAGAGCCTCATTATTCGTATTATTTTTTCAATAAATTAAATGAATAAATTCATGATTTCTCAGTTAGAAACAAACAGTAAGAAGAGCGGAGACTACAACTTTCAATCTGCAAACAAAAGCAAAAACGCGTGGAAAATATAACACACCACATACATGTGTGCCATATAGGCGAAGCTAAGTGTTAGGAAAATTGTTTGTGTGCTTGAGCAACACCAACAACAAGAAAATCAGAGCACCACCTTATGCTCATTATTGATTGTTGTTGATGTGAAATTACAAAGCATTTTAGAGCTCACATGCGCAGCGGCGTTTGATCTAAGGCGACAGGCATGTGACAAGTCGGTTGATATTAACACATCCACACCTGCTCAAAATAATAGTTACACAATACTTTTTCAAGTAAAGCTCATGAATAAAAAGTTTTATTTAAATTTTTAGGAAGAACGCAAACATACTTATATTTTTCAAATATTTACAAGATTATGTAAATAAATTTTGTTAAAAAAAAAGGAGAATTAACAAATGTAGATCCAAAAACATTTCATAGCTAAAATAAACTTGCTCAAAAAAATAGGTACACTTTCAATAAGACAATTATTTTGGAAAAACAAATTATGATAAAACAGTTTTGTTGTATATTTAACATTACTCCGTTAATAGCCAGTATATCCACCATTATTCTGGATTACTTTATTTATTCGTTTGGGCATACTACTGATTAAGGTCTGACAGGTTTCTTTAGGTATCTCATACCAAGTTTTTTGTATGCTTTCCCATAACTGGTCTTTGTTAGAGAAAGATTGACTCGCCAAATTTTTTTTTTAGTTCTCCCCATAGGTTTTCTATTGGATTTAAATCCGGGGATTGGCTTGGCCACTTCAAAACGTTAATATTATTATCTGCAAAATATTTTTTAAGCAGTTTGGTCATTATCTTGCTGATATACCCAACGTAATGTTAAGTTTTTGTAGTTGTAAGTTGTGTAGGGCCTACTCCATGCCAAGAAAAACATCCCCATACCATTACGTTTCCACTTCAATTTTTTTTTTTTTTTTTTTTTTGTGAATCGAACGTGAAACTCCTTTCCTTTTGGACGACGCATATTTCTCTCACAATCGTTTCCAAACAAATTGACTTTCGTTTCATCGCTCCATAAAATGCTTCTCCACTTTTTTGTTCCCTCAGGTCCTGACCAATCTAAATGACGTTTTGCATAATTTAACCACATATCTAAATTTTTTGGTCACATTAATAGAACTTTCCTGGCTATACGTCCTAGTAGCTTGGTCTTTTGCAAACGCCTGCGAAATGTTTGGGCACTTACAACATTTCCAATTTGAGGTTTGAAACTAGCCGGAATTCTTCAACAGTGCAATGTGACTTCCGACTCATCTGATTAAAAAATAATTTAATTTATCTGCAGCATTTTGAGCTTAAATGAGAGAAAACTTACCAATTCAGATAAAAAAAACCTGAAAAACTGGACAAAATTAATTTTATTTTCACAAAAAGCTAAGTTCACTTATGAGTAACTGTTATACCTAGCATTTTGATTTTCTGAGAATTCACGCAAAACTTCACATGCTTCATTCTCTTAGAAAGGGTGCTGCCATATTAGCTTAATTAAATTTACAGCTTAACTTGTCACATACAACCCATAAAAAGTTTTTTAAACTGTTGAGAATAGTAAGTTTTATCGTGTAACTATTATTTTGAGCAGGTGTGTATGTACATTTTTTTAATTTGTGTAATTATTACATACTTTACATATTATGTGCTATAAACATCTAAAATAGTATATTAAAAGTCTGCGACACATGGATGCTCAGTAATGCGGCAAAGATAACCTGCTTTATGCATAACAAAATTTGATACAACTACAATCATACACCTGCTCCACAGGATATGCATGCGTGTGTGCATGATAGCTTTAATATGTACAAACATACATACATATACATATATGAGAATGTACACCTCGATTAATTTAAAAGGCAGCTTCAGCCAACTATACAGAATAAAGTGAGCAGTCGAAGGGCAAAGACGTGTGAATGTGGGTTGCATTTTACCATTAAAAATGTTTTTATGTTCACTTCGCAAATGAAGCTCATCCGTGCGAAGCAGTTAAAGGAGCAAATGTTTTACGGCAGAAGAGAGGTTTAAGTTGCAATAAAGATTTGGCATGGAGATACACTGTGGTAATCAATATACGTTTAGAAAATTCTGCACACACTCGACCATTAAAGTACTTAAATGTAAAAACTAAGATTTAGTCATAGCAGTCCCCGTAAAGAATGTCGTTATATACTATACGAACGAGTGAGCAAACTTTATTTATATTTTACTTTGGACTATTGTTTTTATTTTTAGATTCCTCAAATTGTTGCTACGTAAAACACACCACATATTCTTGCCACACAGTGCCAAAGTTAACAATCTGCACATACTTTTGTAGTACAGCGGATGCTCGCATACCTAACAAAACATTTGCTTTGGTTTTCACTTAAAGGTATTGTATATGTAATTTGCCTGTGTTTTTGTTTTTTGCTTTTGGTTTGAAGTTAGCGCATTAAAAAGTTTTCAAGTAGTATAGCACGTTTTGCACTTCATTTTTTTTTTTTTTTAAACAAGAATCTGTGTGAAAGACAAACACAAAGATAACTGCTGGGGGAAGCAAGGAATGGAGTGCGCAGGAAGAGAAGAGCTCGGCAAAGGTAATGACGGACCAAAGACAAGCGAAGCATATAAATTTAGTTACTAAAACAAGCGATAAAATTTAGAAAATTAAGATTGATTGCCGTTGCATTCGTAAAATTTAAATGGGTAGATTGAGCTACTAAAATTTTCACCTTTTTATATCAGTACCCAGCGCTGCACTTTAGAAACATAATTTCTATTTTGTGGACTCAATATAGGACACTATTAGCGAAAATTCTACTCTTCGTAAATATTGGCTAAGTAAAATTCGGGGAAGTATACGGCGTAACGGGCTAAATCAGATGTCAAAGTTAACTAGTTAAGGAAGCATATCCAAAGCAACTAATTTCGGTCGAAGTTAAGACATACGAATTAGTTATAAAAGCGGAAGGGCAGAAACTAGAAATTTTTTTTTACCAATCTGACTTTGGTGAATTCAAATGCCGTAATTTATTGATTTATTATTTATTATGATTAAGAAATATTCTGTAGTAGGCTTTTTCTGATACACGACTGGATTTTGAGTCAACAAACTTGTTATGACTATATCATGGAACCCTCTTCCAGAATACCGCAACACAAAGTATCAAGGCTTACAATCCTAGACTTTCCACTAATGTTTTTGTCATACGTGGCGTTTGGTAATTTTCTTAAACTGATCTGATAGTTGAAATATCATTGTTTTCAGGCAAAGATTACTTATAAAAGACCAAGGAATTTCTTTTTGTAATTCTTTTTTAAATTGTTACAAAAACTGCTGGATTCAAAAGTAATTTAGAGCAGTCGCTTAGCACACGAAGATTTGGTATACTACATATTTAGAGTGCAGTCAATAAAAGAGAAGCAATATAGGAAGCATAGCGCGCAATAGCCACTGCAGCAGCCTTAACAATTGTCCACCAAGCGCTAGAAATTCCAATTTAATTATTAAGACAGATAAACTGCTAGTCGTTGTCACCAATACCATGCTCTATTGGAAGTGTTGACAAACTAAACTCTAAGAAAAACCAAAACGAATTTGACAAATCACCAATTTCCACGTGAAAAGAGGAGAATAAAGAAGACTTTTTCGCTTTCTTTGTCGCATTTTTCGTTGTTTATTACCTATTATTTGTAGTATTAATAACCAAACACAATTCAATGGTCAATTGTGAGCGCTTATAATTGGATTTTACTTTACTGTACTTTTCGGCAAAGAGTTAGGATAATATGATTGCTATGTGTATACATATTTATATGCTAATTTTCTGGCGCACAACTTATGGGATCGCTTAGTTTGTCTATTACCTTTTTTATCTAAAAGTAAGGATAACAAAATAGCAAAGAAGAGTAGTAAACAAACTACCCAACATAGCGGATATAAAAGATTTTTGTTATATATATGCGATTTTGGTAGTCACCGAGTCGTGTAATACATACCTTTACATAGAATATACTTACATACATACATGTAAAGAAACTAAAAATATTTCATAATTGACGCAATTGGCTTAAACACCACTTAAACAACAACAAAAAAGATTCGGCATCGCTAAATTGTAGTCACTGCCAATGAATGAGAAGAAAAACTTTGAGCTGAACTAAATTACTCGTTGCCATTAGACGAACGCGATAACGACGAAGGAAGGCGATTCCTATGATACTGTTATGTGATGTTGTGTTATGTTAAGCTGCATTGTTAGCAAGAGAATCATGAGCTATGATAGGCACGTTGGTGACATTGACACTGCGATATTTATGTATGCTTCTTACGTTTTTTGGCTTCGTAGAACAATCAAGTACTTAAGTGCACACAATTTATTATAAGCTACAGCTTTCCAGCCGAAATATTACGTGGAATAGGCTCATGGAGTTCAAGGTAATCAACATATACTTAATCGAAGGCGTTAATATTATCCGGTAGATGAAAGACGTGGGCGTTAGACTGCAGAGAGATAATATTTATTTGAATGCTGTTCTGCGGAATTGGAAAATGTACTATGAGAGATGAAGATAATACAGTAAAGAGCCATACATCGCTTTAAATTTAAATTACAGTATCATAATAAATTATTAAAATAATAATTAAGAAATTTAGGAATAATTATTTGAACTGAGATTCTTTTATTTTCAGCAAGAGAACTGATGTTGTAGTATTCCTTAATAGAGTAATAGGCATATGTATATATGGTGCGCCAAATATTTTGATTTTCGTCTTCTTTTTTTACTTTACCGATTTACTTGTCAAGTTAACAACAGCGCGGAAGTCGTTTCTTCTTTTCGCTATTTGGCGCCAACTTGTGATACCAGATGCAGAAAGGTCCTTCTCTATCTGATCTCTCCAATCGAGAGGAGGTCCTCCTCAGCTGCCCCGGCGTAGAGTACTTTGAAAGCTGGAGTGTTCTCATTCATTCTTAGTCGGATTTCAACGCTAATATTGTTGTTGGTTCCAAGATAGACGAAATTATCTACGACTTCAAAGTTAGAACTGTCAACAGTGACATGGGAGTCAAGTCATGGGTACGACGACTGTTTGTTTGATGACAGGAGACACATACATCGCTTGGTAATGAACGGCTCGGTCCCCTTGCGTTGGTACCAAATTCAGAGATAGCGACATAGAAACTGTGCCTTTTTGTACTGTCAAATGCGGTTGTAAAATCGACGAAGAGGTGGTGTGCATCAATGATGCTTTCACGGGTCTTTTTCAAGATTTGGTTCATGTTGAAATCTGGTCGATTATGAATTTTGCAGGTCTAACACATTTATCTCGATAAGATGTTGTGTATGATATTAAAGAGGCTTATCCTACGGTAATTGCCGCCAGATTGTGGGGTCCCTAATTTTGTGAGTTGGGATGGTACACATAGGTTCGAATCATCCGGCATGTCTTCATTTTATCGTAATCGATTTCGAAACTGGTTTTACAATATATATTTCACTTTCACTGCCATTTAGCACGATGGAGAAATGTTTCGTTCATAACTTTAATATGATCTGCAAATCAGCCACTAGATCACCACTATCGGTCCTACAAGAATAAGCGCCAGTTTGAAATCCTTTCGTTAGTCTCCGCATCTTTTCTAATAATTTTCGAGGAGTAACCTGTCGGCCAGCTTCTCAAGATCTTTATTTGATGCACATTTTGATGGAAGTTAATTGTTAAAGTTCTGTGGAGGTAGGAACATATCAACATCTTCTTTTTCCTTTCACTTCCTTGTTGTTTCGACACCTTATTCCTGAGTACGTACTTATTTGTTGTCAAATATTCGGTAAATTGAGCGAATCGTTTGTTATCAAACAATTGAGGGAACGTTAAAATGTTGAAAATGTAGCTGGAAAGATTCGTTGTTTGGAGGCTAGTTATGGTAATACCATGAATACCACATTTAAGAGATCACAGTATATTTGAGAGATTTTCATTAGTCTGCTTAAAAAGATATCAATATCATATGTGAATCTATCACACGAAAACTATACTTAACTGAACTTAAAAAAATCAAAACACTAAAAAACCGCTAGTTCTAATAAAATTTGGTTAAAAGCAATTCAAGCATTCCAACACACATATTTAAAAATGCTTAATAAAACGTTATCTTAACTTTTTTAACTTAAATGTTTTAAGTGAATAAACCTAATAAATTGGAATAAACCAATAAAACCGAAACCAAACTGAATCGTAGAAATAAAACACCTGCGGCGATTCTGGTACAACCAGACAGCAAGGAAGCAATAAAACTTCGGACATCACAAGAGCAAACGGAAGTGTCCAGCGAAGTTGGGAAATTACGAAGGTGAAGATGAAGAGCAATCATTTTATTGGACAATGAGACTATGATGATAAATATATAATAGTAGTGTAGAACTAACTATTGTAAACACCTCAGGCAATTAACATGCTAAGCGAAGGCTAAACTAATTTCGACAATCGACTCAGCAGTAAAGCAGTAATTACAACAAAATCAAAGGCGACAAAAAAAACAATGTAATCAAACTGATAGACAAAATCACTCAAAGTGTCTGCGCTTCGATGGCTGCTTAATTTAAAGGGTTGGACAAGCTGGCGTCCAAGTAGTCAATCCACATATCAGCTAATAAAAGACAAAAGGCAAATTAAAAGTCACAGCAGTTCTAATAATAGCAGCAGTAATATTAAATTTGGTTTTTGTGTTTTAGATGATCTAAACATGAGAAATCGTGTCCGCCAGTGAAAAACCGTATCTCATTCACCCAGCCATTTTTCTGCGAGGTGTCATCAAAAAATTTCAAAAATATTTGTTTATATACTCCACGATACACCTTATGATATGTGAAAAAAGTTCTATTGCAGAACAACACTTTCTATGAAAAAAAAAATGTCAAAAAACAGGCCAGATTACTCTACTGACGCTTCAAGGGAGTATTCTAGATGCATGAACTTTAGCCATTTTTTAAACTAAAATATAAAAAAAATTAAAAACATTTTTACTATCCATTTTTTCATATACTTTTTATTGACATTTTAATAACATAAAAAAAAAATTGCAAGAAAAATGCAAAATTTCTGGTTGACGTGATTTCAACCCTTGTAGAGATCTAAAACACAAAAAGTAATTCATTCATTAGTAAGGATGTCGTTATCGGGTTGATCATGTTCAAAAAATAACAAAATGGCGTCGACTTGAAAAAAAATTTTTTACGCGATTTTTTCGACCTTTTCGAAATTTTTAAAAATACCTCAATCAAAATTTTTGGAAATCCAAGACAGATACGCTAGAGCATTGTATATGGAAGACATATACCAAATTTCAAAGAAATCGGTTCAGTAGAACTTGAGATATCATGTCAATCACCTCAAAAAAAGTAGTTTCGAGAAAGACGTGTTCTCCGAAAATAAGTCAAATTTTGAAAATCCTTCCAAGCTCATATTTTTGAAAGTCCAAACTTTCAAAATATGCCAAAAAAATATCGCTTTTTTCAAAAATAGAATACCTCCTTAAGGATTTAATACAAAACATATGTATCTCTTATTTAATTCCAGTTGAAAATCAAAACGTGCATTTTAGCCAGCCTCATACAAAAATGTAARCAACAACATCAAATCATGCTGTTATATTATAACTTCATAACTTTTCTGAACGCAGCGTGGAAAAATATGTAATAATAAATTTTGATCTTATTTACAAACGCAAATCGAAAACGCTCAATATGCAAATAACGCTTGCCGCAAAAACATGTTAAAGATGAATAAAACAAGTTAGGAAGGGCTACGTTCTTTTGTACCAGAACATTTAATACTCTTCCAGTTTTCAAGAATCCCGGTCCGACTCTTTCAGGGAAATATGGAAGTTGCTGGTATTATTGACCCTTTTTGATCTATTTTTAACAGCAACAGATACTATTATCATRCCACATACTAAAGAGATGTTCCCTGAGTTTCATATACAATCACCAACCATAWGGAGTATTGATTTAGTTATATGGGGCTGAGGCCAATTTTCTATATATTGGGCAAAAAAGTACACTATTATGAAAAAATTAAGGTTTCTCCATTTCATTCAAAAAACTCAGATGCTTATACTAAGTTATCTCAATTTTTACTCAATTTACAGTTTACACAGAAGGACGAGCTGAGGCATGGGAGGATAGATAGACATTAGCACTTTAATTTGTGTCGTCATTCCGATAATTTATATATCTATTTCGCTTAGATTTGAGTGAAACTTATTATACTGTTTTGCAACTTATTGCAAGAGTATAAAATTACAAAATACTCATCACAATGCGCTTAAAAGCATTATAAGCAGTGGAAAAGGCTAAACAAATTTTAATGCAAATATACCCGAAATCGGACCAAAAATTGGAATCACGGCCACTTAGAGTGGAAACCGAAGGGTTTGTAAGTGTGTAAGTGTGGCAGTGACGTAGTGAAAAATTTTCCGTGTGAAAGCCGCCTAATAGCAAAAATAATTTTGTGTTACACAGCGACATATTCGGTAAGCATCTTCAACAGCAACAGTGGCAACAACAAGCATAACAATAGCACGAGGATTACTGACAACATGAAAATGCTTTGGCTAACGATGGCGTTGATGATAGCAGCGTTGACAGCATCAAATGCAATGAAAACTTCGTTAAGCGCAGAGCACGGTGCGTACACCACGGCRTATACGTAATTAGAAATTTGCAGTTGAATTCGTTTTCCATACAATTGGTTTCAAATTGMAAATACAATTGTCACAAGCATAATTGCATACAATTACAA
>NW_017534797.1:840732-850008 GCF_001853355.1 Bactrocera latifrons
CAGAAATGGGAAAAAATTTTGCCCGAAAATGTCGGATCTTCTGGAACTAGATCTTCTAGAACAAAGCGATATCGATTGTGGATGTCGAACAGGCACAAGCTATATTTTGTTGTATTAAACGATTGTCCACGATCTTCSTATACACTCTTAGCTACGGCTTAGTCGGTCGTATATCATCCAATAATGAACSCTGTGTCTCAAGATGGGCGACTGTGCTGCGAATAGTAATATAAGTTGGTAGATTTAGTTGATAATAAGTTTAGCAAAGCGCTAGTTAATACCAGTATCAACATTTCACAAGAAAGGCTGCACACATTCATTACACATGTTGCACATATGCCACCTTTGTTTAACCAGTCCACATGAGTCACAAACAGAAACGATTCTTTTGCACAACAACGACTGATCAGAAATTTTAATATAAASTTTAGGTAAGGCTAATAGAATTCAGGTTTTTTCCCGTAACCTTACTTTTTGCTCTTTAAAAAGAAAGTCCTCTTTCATTTTTTTACAAACAGGAAAGCTTTAGCTGAGGAAACTTTCTAGGATAAATTTTTTAGATTACATTTCCAAAGTTTAACCTCGATGCAACTTCACAATGCATACTTCATATTAGACTCTAGTTCGGAATAAAAGTAAAGAGGTATCTCTCCCTTGATTTAACAATTTTATCCGAAGATTGGAAACTCTTTGGAAAGCCGTCGAATATTTCACTGAAGTTTAGTACTTAAAATCTTGTTTAAAAAGTTTTTCGGCAACCTTGTGACCCCAGAAAATTTCAAAAGGCAATAAAATAAATTTTCTCACTGCATTCTACATAACTTAATAATTTACATTTAAATGTACAAATATAACTTTATTAGCTGCAAATGCGACATTTCTTTAATTCTCAATTTAGAAAATTGCACAAATAATGAGGTCATATATTAACATAAACATATATTATTCAGCGATCTTGTAGCTTTTCGCATTGAGATRTCTACAGTGCGGATGCTTATTCCAACGTGTTTGTACTGTATTTGTCAACCCGCCAGGTTATTTTAGTCGCCTTTTGTGGACACTGAACACTGGGTCAGTTGCACCRAGAATAACCCACAYACAAAGTAACAAAACAACTGGTTCAGCTGAGCGAAGCGGCSTGTATAMAATTGGCATGAAAAAATKMGTTGACAGACGGGTTACAAGTTGGATAAAAGGTAAACAGACATTCTAGCGTACGCGGTCAGGGAATTTACGCTTAACGGCGACAAGAGTGGAAAATAAGCTCGCTAAAATGATATCAGGTCGCAGTGTACTTTTGTGAAAACGGCGTAAAGTGGCTTATATGTTTGTTCGACTGGCTGTTCGTTCATTTGTGGAGATGACAAATGTCCGGCCTAACAGTAGAGTAACTGCAATGCAAAATATAATAATCATAGCTGAAATAGGTATTTGGAGCATTTATCCCTAATTTCAAATCGTATTATTGCTAAATTGGAATTTAAGGAAACCAATTTATTACCACAACTGTGAAATATGCATTTCATATAATATTTCATAATTTTTTTATAACTTAGCCAATAATTTTCGGTGTTAATTAAAAAACGGATGATCGGACTTGATGTTACTGTCAGTTTGACAAATACATAGGTCAACTTTGTYGGYTAGCAGTTAAAACGAAAATGAATTRCTGCAAGTTGTATAAACCGTTAGCCGTTCATTACATTATAACGGCGGATAAGCGTTTTGAGCTTATGGAAGCTGTCCACTTGGACCTGCAACATAACGCCACGAAAAACAGCAGCCACGGTCAGTGCTTTCATACCGATTTGGGAGCAAATGAATTCTAGGGGACTTTGCGTTGTTCTTTGCCTATGTGATTACATCGTTTAAGGGAATAACAAGTTTTGACGAACTACAGCGTCTGACAGCAGACAGAAAAATAGAAAGTATGCTGTTGACCGGCGGTAGCAAATCAACGAGGAACTTGTCTTTTGCGTATTGCTTAGGTTACAAAGCATGAAKCCTATAAACTTATTGTGGCTTCGAATGTACTTTCACATTARTAAAGAYTTTCATTGATACCCCGAAACGTTTTTGTTTCACTTACTTTTGCAGCGGTCTTGCTAAAAAACAGGTTAACAGTATTTGAACCTCAATACTTCTCACCTCTGTTCTTTCAATCTACCACCAATATTGGACAAAGCAAATGGAAATGTTGAAGTATTTTTTACAATCACCTCAATAGAAAGTGAGTAAGGTATATACTTATGTGCACCATGCGCCATTTCCTAACCGACCATCACTATGAGCAAGCGGTTCAATGTTAATCGTCAATTAGTGTAAATTAATTTTAGACATTGTGAATGTAAGTGTCTGTGTATGAAGCCATGAAAAGCAATCACCGAAGGAAATAATGGTGGAAGGCAAACCGACTGAAAGCTGAACTGAACTGTCTTTATGTGACTGAAGGAYATTTTCGGAGAGCGCCGCGAAAAAGTTATCAAATGGACTGACGAATGTCAACGCGATAACCATGAAAAATATTAAAAAAAAACAAAAAACTGGTAGTACACACATATTTTCCATCGCAGAAGTAATCAACCAGTTCACATTTGACAATTATATTCTGTCCGTCACACTGTTGAAAGGTTCTGGAAGTTGTTAACCAATTGGACTAAAACTAAAAGTGCGGGTTTACAAAAATGAAACCAAACTGCTGACGTTTGTGGTGGGAATAAAAATATTTATATGAGCATACATAAACCATTTCATATTTGGTTAGTGCCGTGACACATTTTAGTCAAATTTATATTCACTACATTGAATGACACTTCAGTTTCAGTGTTACTTTCGCTTTGATTTTGACATTATTTAGACGGAGATGACAACAAACAAAAAAAAAAAAATGAAAAGAYGACAAAAAAAAAAAATCAGCATATAAAACCATAATTCTTTCCGGATGCATTGGTGACTCATGAAGTACGTGGGGATTGCTGCCTGACCAATAATGCATATTTTGCTTATCGACGAAGCCATTCAGTCAGACATGGATCACTACATCATCATTTTCAAGTTGTTGCTAAGCTCAATTYATGACCATACGACGATTCTGATGGTCAAGTGGTTTCAGTTCTTATGTCAATTGATCTTGAAAGATTTTTTTTCACAAAATTCGATACAACCACGTCACAGAGATGCCCAACTGCTCGCTTGAGAACGACTTGTAAGAGATTGAGTTGGGCCTTCCTCGAGTGATGCGCTAGCAGAAATATTCTGCCCATATTCTTTGKCCYACTGACATTAGAACAGTTTGTACTGTGCTTTTGGATTTAAATTTTTCGATCATACGTTGGGCGTTGCGCTCTTAAATTTTATGCCATTGAGTTTCGGTAGTAAATTTTGATAATTCTTCTCGTTGTTGGATGGTTTTTTATAAGATAACTCTAAAAAATTCTTYACTTTTYTTTAAGTTTTAGAAAATAGCAAGTATAGATCATTCGATTTACGAATGTAATAAATATTATCACATGCAATTTACATCGTGCATTTATGTATTTGTAATATTYATAACTAGCACTCAAGGTACCACGTTTGTAGTCACTTGACATTTATGATAACTCACAAAAAGAAAAGCTCGCTACATATTCTACAACTGTGACTTACTTGCGCTTTTTGAGTGGAAAAATATCTCCTGCTTTTAAACCTATATACTGTGCCCAAAAAATGCCCCCGAGCGGTCTTTTGAGCTTGGTGAACAGCCTGAAGTCGCAAGGCGCCAGACCAGGTGAATACGGTGGTTACGGAACGATATGGGTTGAGTTTTTGGCGAAATGATCACGAATTACGAGGGCAGTATGGGATGATGCATTATCATGGTGTAGAAACGAAGAATTGTCTTTCCTTTGCTACTTTGGTACGATTTTTTTGGTCTTGGCTCTCTTTTGACACGATATTCGCTCGATTGGTCGGTTGTTTCGGGGTCGTAAGCATAGATCCAAGTCTCATCGCCAGTTATAATACATTTCGTGACACCCTGGTAGTCGTAAAGCATCGTTCATTCACTTCAACGCTGTTTTTCCAAAAAATTCAATGTTTTCGGTACCAGTCGAGATTTGACGCGCTTGAGACTCAAAACATCCTTCAAAATGGTATTGGCTGAGCCTTTCGATAAGCCAACTTCATTAGGAAGGTCTCCAATTGTTAATCGATGGTTTTTCAGCACCAAAGCTTTGATTTGTTGAACGTGAGCTTCGTCGGTTGAGGTTAATGGTCGCCCTGGACGCTCTTCGTCTTCGACACGCCCCGGCTGGCTTGGTACTCACTATACCACTATACCTCGTCACCAAAGGCTTTCTGCACCATCCTCAACGTATACGCAGCAGAAAATTGATTCCGTAAACAAAATTTAATGCAAATTCTTTGCTCAACAAATTTCGACAACGACACGTTTCTCAAACACTAATGCATATTTTCAAATGAAATTTGACATAAATGTGACTGACAGTACAAACAACCTAAAAAAAAAAATCTCCAAATCCTTCGACGCGCGCAGTTTAAATTCAAATTATTTTGTGGTCACAGGTACTTATATTAAATATATTTAATTTTTTCTTATTTATTCATGTTCTCGTAAGAACACTACTACATCAATAAAAATTTACTGTTTTTTTTTTGATGGCTTTGTGTCTCCTCTCTATTTACTGCATCTTTAAGTGCTATTGATTATTGCAGTTTATTATAACTACGCTACCTTCCTAAGCATTCTTGTAGGTATTGAGCTTCGGAAATACTCGCGAGCTTCATAGCGCTAACAATAATAGAGCCGGGTGGTAGAGAATTTTCTACTGATATATTTTTCATCCATTTTAAAATATTAAGCATCCGTTTGCAAGTGTAATCGGCGCAGAAGACGGTGTAGGTTTTATTTAACACCAAAATTGTGAGTATTTTTCATAACAAATATCAAATATAGCGATTAATTTTTGAGCATGGATAATCAAAATCGGGTGGAAATTCACCCTATATCTCACGTAACTAACAAGCTTTATGCACCTTAAAGCAAAAGTATGAAATATTTGGTTGTACCTGAACCTTGCTCTTCCTTACTTGTTCGTCTTTTTGTTATTGTCGTTATTGTTGGTTCCTTTCTTCTTGTCGCCGCTCTCCCAACTTTACCACTTTCTTGGTTAATAAAAGAAGTCTGATCGAATTTGTTTGCAAATCATTTTATCGAAACGCTGTGAAGAGGAAAAAATTTATGTGATTATTCCTTTTGGCACACTTTTTGTTCAAGCCAAGGTAGTTTGCGAAGCTGAAAAGTTCCCTGTATTGCAGTCATGGGGTAAATGCCGGCAGCTATCACAGTCAGACAGYTGAGGCTTCTTACTATTCAATGAAAAACCTAGTCAAAGGCTGCCGCCTCTCTGTGGTCAACAAGGATCCAACGACCAGTAGCACAAGTTTCGATGCTTGGATGTGTATTTGTGTGTTATTTTTTCTTTTACTCTTCGCAACTCTGACGGGTGGTGAAGTGAACATTGAATTCTGGTCATCCGCTTGGTTGGTTTCCTCGTAGCCTGCTTGCCTGTTGTCCGTACACAATACCGCTTAGTGGCGAATCGGTGATGGAAAAACTTTTGTAAATTTGCATTTTTATAAAAATATGATTGCAGTGCGGAGCCAGCCCTGCGAACTGAGTAGGTTCGAGTGCATGGAGCAACATTGAGTTGACTTTTGAACAAAACAAAGTTAAATAGAAGCATTTATAAAAGTGCGAAAAAAATAAGATAAAAAAAGAACAATAAAGCTAACTTGTTGTAAAAACTGAAAAACAGCCAATCCGTTTTGAGCTCGAGCGTATTAGATTTTTCTCTGCGTGACATATGAGGTTGCTTTTGTTGTTTCTTGATTTAGGATCATACAGAAAATTTATCATTTCTATGTGAATAAACTACGAGGAGTTAACAACTTGTAATCGCATAAATTTGCACAACTTTAGGAGTAAGCGATAAACATTTACTTGACTTACCAGCAATCACATTGAGATATTTCGAATAAATATATGGTTTGTCCGGAAAGTAATCGATTTAAAAAAATGTATTAAACCAATCGTTACAACTCTAAAATAGGCTCTATATGCGGCGATGCAGCGCTGCCAGCAAGAGATGCTGCTTGGGTTTCCTCTGTCGTCTCAAAAGAAAAGGAAGATTGCCTTTTTGTCTCGGGATCATACTTAAAGATCCATGCCTCTTCACTTGTGATTCCGTTATTCAAAAATTGGGTGTAACTTTTAAACATGTTCACAATTTCTGCTCGCCGCGATTTCGCGCACACCTTGCGAATGTTCAAGTGCTCCGTCACAATGTCATGAACCATAGAAGTTGATAAATTTAACATCTGGCACACGAGTCACATTGTGCATATTTGTCGAAGTCGCAAGTCTCCCAGCACGATCTTTAACAGCGACCCCTTCCCGGCCTTCCAAAACGGCTGGTGCCACTGACACACACCACTTCTTGCTAAAGCAACATCTAGGTAAGAATGCTTGATCATACCAAATGTCTCTGTCGTAGATTTACCGAGTTTCACACGGAGTTTAATCTCGTGTCTTTGCTCTACCGAACGCCGCATTTTCGGCTTGTTCTCTTTTACTGGCGTAGAMMCCGCTTATGCGGTTATAGGTGAGCTGACAATAGCACGCCAATTGTCTCTTCTTTTCGCAAGGTGACTTTCTTCACTTGGTCCTTCTAACGGAGTGGAAGTTTTCCTCCTCCTCTGCTTCCCCAGCGCGACTGCGTCAAATACTTTAAGAGCTGGAGTGTTTCCATCAATTCGGACGACATGACCTAGACAGCGTAGCCGCTGACTTTTAATTCGCTGAACTCTGTCAATGTCGTCTTATATCTCATACAGCTCATCGTTCCATCGAATGCGATATTCGCCGTGGCCAACGCGCAAAGGACCATAAATCTTTCGCAGAACTTTTTTCTCGAAAACTCGCA
Source organism: Bactrocera latifrons (assembly GCF_001853355.1). NCBI lineage: Eukaryota > Metazoa > Arthropoda > Insecta > Diptera > Tephritidae > Bactrocera > Bactrocera latifrons. The sequence continues at coordinate 847,716 of NW_017534797.1, forward strand.
ACATCGACTCATCAGTTGTTGTCATCGTCCAAGCCTCTGCAACCATATAGCAGGACGGGAATTATGAGTGACTTATAGAGTTTGGTTTTTGCTTGTCGAGAGAGGACTTTGCTTCTCAATTGTCTACTAGTCCAAACTGGCACCGTTGGCAAGAGATATTCTGCGTTGGATTTCGAGATTATTGGTGGAAGGGATGTTTCACCTTCTCACTTTAGCTCGCCTTCAAACGGATGGTCTTTGGCTACCCAGAGGATATTTGGTATAGCGCCGGAAGTCGTGAGCTGCTTGAGCCATAGGTAAAAGAATAGTTTCTCGCCACTCCCAAGTGAATGGCAGTCACTTGAGTGACCTTGTACAAATGACTTCAGCCTCACAGAAACACGTCGCGCGAAAATGTTTGTCTTGAGTCTCCAGGTGTTCGTAGACAACTGGCCAGCCGCTCGTTCGTTAGGTAGGAACGCCCTCGACCGAATCTAGTCGGTGCTCCAATGATGAAATAGTTTCAAATGAGATTCTCAGAAAGTCTCTATATAAATTTTCGAAAAAATTAACAAAAAATCGTAGTGTAGGTAATTTTGTGACACTCAAGTTGAAGATTGTGTGAACAAGAAAAAGCAATTTCATTTAAGCCAAATCGCTGCTCCTTCAGTTTGCTACGCATCTGCATAAATGACTTGAAAGCTTTTTGTCTTATAATGGAAAAGAACGGTGATTTATTAGCATAGTTCTGCGCAATTGTTGCTAATAGTAGTGGTTTACTGGTTTACTTTGAAAGATGGCATATCCTTAAGAAAATAGCAATGAGATCTTCTCCAAATAGMTCAGCGCCAGAACAGTTAAATAAATACAAGCGCCATAGACACTAAGTAGGTAATATGTCTGCAGAGAAGAAGAACGGAGATTAAGTATTAAGTTTGCACGGCAAAAGCCGCTCCATTTGACCCGATTGCRTTAAACTTCAATAAACCTCTGACGTGTCGCGGCTAATAAGCATTTTATTGGATTTCTACACCATTGGTGCAACTTTCTGACCTGCACGGCTTCCCTTCAACTTGTTTGAACAAGCTGAATTGCACAATGRCACAATTTGGTTGCGGCGGGTTTGATGGAGCTTTTGTGAACTTAGACACCTAGGTTTATTCGAGTATTTCGTACAACGCATTGTCTGTCTATCTATYAGTCATTCTGTTTAACTTCAAAGCKTGTAAATAGGCAGTAWGTGCGGGTTTGTGCCGGGAAAACTGCAATGCTTTGCATTAGCTCGCTGAGAAGTTTTATTCAAATGTCCTACTGTGGACATAAATTAAGCGTGCGTGGTGCTCGCGAAGGAAATTTAGTGGTATAAGTGTTCTTAGTAAGTTGGAGTCATTTTAATGCTTATAAAGCTAAGATAATGGTGGGAGCATTGGAAGGATAGGCGGCTTGGTGGAGTGCCGTTGAGCGCGTCAATGCTTATATTACACTTTACTCACAATATTATTATTAAGTTTTTTAAAATTATGACGCTATGGACTCACAATTCTTCTATTATTTAGGAGTATTGCTCTCTTTTCAATTTTTCTGTTCAATGAGCCTTTTGTACTTCACCTGTAAAATTCCATAAACAATACAAAAAATAAAAAATAAAATAAAAATTTCAATATTCGTTCGTTGAAACACAAATCCATATATGCAGTGCAACTGAAAGCGTGCAAAAGCCCTTATAACTAAAAATGTGCAATGTAAGAAAGTTAAGAAGAAATGAAGAAGTGAAGTGTTTGTCTTGTAACATTTGCTCTAACACTTTGACAGATATAWAACAATACCCATACAAATGCACACTTAATATTCAATTCAAACTGCATATTGAATGTTGCAATCACCACAAAGCCTTTAACCAGCACACGGCACTTGTGCATTTTGCTTTGGTGTTGTTGGCATGCTCTTTTTAGAGCAAAATACTTTATGCGTTATAAGATTTAAAGTGCTCTCTAGAATTTTTACAAATATTAAATATACGATATATGCATACATAGACTATATATACAAAGTTTTTATTATTTTCTCAGGATTTTCTTCACTTGGCCGTTTACGTCTGTATTTCCATTGTGTGAGGTTTTTTTCCAATGCGTTCTATTTCCTYTTGTTCTGATGTCTATTTGCCTAACTGTGAGAAAATGGATGAGTGCTAATAAGACAAAGAAAAGTTAAAAAGAATTCTGACCCCAGCAATATTTTCTTATTTACTCAGGTACAAGCCCATTTACTCCTTTTATCAAGCTCACACCACCACAAAATATTAGGTTGTCAAAAA
>NW_017534797.1:850339-851027 GCF_001853355.1 Bactrocera latifrons
ATTTTAGCAGCAATCAGGAGACATTTTTATTTTTTATTACTGACTTTCAATATATTCTCTCCAGTAGTGAATTACTAAACGTTTTCTGAAAAGTACATTATATTCCGTTTTGGACACTCCAAGTGCCAATGGCATAACATAAATGAAAACTATTGTTTGCTGAACTCCTTAACACTTTGTGAGTATTTTTAAGTCTTTACATTCAAGTAAAGTTGTCACTATTCTTTACTTCTTCTACTTCTAGTAATGTTTGGTGATAAAGAAATAGTTTTTTAACGTTTCTTACATTGTTTTAGAAGCAGTGGTTAGGTAAATCTAGTAGACCAATAAGCCACACATAAACCAGTTTGGGTCCTTTGCGATACAGCATGGAKTTACTAGGTACTAGGTCCAAGAGGTGTAATTATTTGTACAGATTTGTCTTGCCTTGTCTTAAGAGATGCTCCATTATTATGCTGACCTGTGTCGCTACCAGACWGTAACCAGTTAGTRTTTCCATCATGTTCCTACAGTCTCTTGTATCAAGTGCCAATAGGAATTTTTTATACTTCTGATCTACCGTTTTGAATGTGACTTTTGCAGTTTTTCATCCAGGCAGCTCGTTCCATCGGGTTTTGATTTTCTTTATCATGCATCTGTCTAGATCGTCGTACAGACAATGAACGTGTTTCCCAATGTTAATAACATC
>NW_017534797.1:851571-868982 GCF_001853355.1 Bactrocera latifrons
TATTAACATCAAAGAAATGGAAGAAATTCTTAACATATCTTACCAATGGACTCAACATTTTTAACAGCGTCTTGAGATCTTGTATTTAAAGATTTATTAATTAATATAAACTAATGTATTAAATTAATAGAAATGTACAAAGCGAACTCCCCTCACTTTTTGCAACGAATGGCGGACTCTTACACAATTTCATTACTGCGACAAGCGTTCCCAGCTGGTCGGCGTGTGCCATATCAAACACATTTAATACCCTGACGACCGCATTGCGCATTGCACTGCATGAAAGGGGAAGTGAGAAGAAGAAAAAAGTAGGTAAATAAAATTAAAAACGAGTCAGAGATAATGGAAAAGAGGGGAAAAACTCATACAAAGGCTTTTACCATAGAGCATTGTTCGACACGCCAACCCCTTTGCATCGCTTACTATGGCATTCCTGTCGACCAATTGGATATACTGTAGGCATTTCTTGTCTCAGTGCCATTCGGAAAGCGATATTTAATCTCACGATTTTGTATGGCCGTGTTGCGTCCAAAGGAACACGAGCGATGACATATAGTACAGTCGCCAGCCTCCCAACGGGCGAATACCTGCTGTCCGCACATTTCAAAAGTGTCGGGCACGCTTAGTGTATAATCCTCACAGTACGCACTGTCGACCGTGTTGATGTCCGCATCCACGTGTGACTTCAATGCATTGTGTATGTGCCTGTAATGGTGCAAACATAGGCAAACAACTGCACAGCTCGTTTTCATACCGATGRTTGAGGAAAATATTATAAAACTAAATATTTGTGTAAATAATATATTTACATATGAATGTGTGCTTCACTTATACAGATATGYRAACCGCTTCATAAAGCTAATGGACGGTTAAATTKCAATACCAACAGTATGCTGGTTACTCATACGCCATGSCGCATGGTTTGAATACAGTTGTTTATTTTCGCATGCAGAATGTAAATATATAGCGACAATGTGCATGAACGATYCAATTATTGTTTCTTAATTGTAYGAAATCAGTTGATGTCCACATATCTGTGACAAATTTTGAATAAGTGGCGARTATACGAGAAAAAAATTACAAAACTGGAAAATTGTCTAAGAATTCTTAGGCTAATTGATACCAATAYTGTGAAAATTTGATTTTCTTAACCATTTTAATAATTAAATAAATTTTTTACCGGTTGTTGACCACTTCCCCATAATATTTCACCTTTTTTAATTTACTAATTTTTTAAGTTTTTTTCTTAGTTCATGACCTATAATAATMAATTTTCTTAATTTTTTACACGTCAGCAACTATTCTACAAATATTTCAAATCCCTATAACTATCTTCTTATAATCATTTTGTCATCATTCAGTTATGTAATTATTTCTAATGAATTACATTTTTAACTAGTGGCAACCTTACTCGAAAAATGTTAGGTATAATAATATCCTCCAAAACCTGACAGTTGTATTGAACTTAATATCCCATTAGTTTTCGCATCAATAGTTTACTACATTTTTTAACCAGGTGGCAACTCTTCCGATAATACTTGCAACTCTAGAGTTAGAAAAATTCTGTTGACATACAATCCTTATTTAATTAAAATTTTTTCATATAAGTGACAATTTTCTTCACAAAATGTAAGCGTTACTAAGGCTAATCTATCGAAGATTTCCATTAGTCTGTAAAGATTTATTTATCCTGTTTACATATGTATTATTGTTATTTTGAAAACATATAACAATTAATTAATTRTTGACCAAAACTATTGAAGTACAAATTGTGCAACACTTACCCGTAAACCAACGCCACCTGCATTACCGTACTTTTCCGAACACTCCGACCAGTCGTCGATGTACCATCCGTACGTGACATGGTTGCTTGAGACCGCAGTAACTGCCTCCGGCTCGCCCTGCTTCTGCCAACTGGCGTGCGGTGAATGTGGGGAGCGTGAATCACGTGTTGCGCTAACGGTATTGTCAACTGTTGGCAGCGTTGATGTTGGAGCAGTGATGATGCTTATACGCTCTATTGCTTCCTGTTCGTGCCACTCATTGCCGTCAGTGTTGCTTCTGCCGTCATACATGTCTTCTATAGTTCTAAATGATGATGGAGCAACTGTATCAGCTGCAAGGATCCGCAAATACCCAGTGCCGATTTGTGGTCACATAGGCACGTCATATTTGAAATGTTCCCAATCGATGCCTAAGTGTAGACCCTTGTGTAGCAACATATGATGACCTCTCGAATCGCCAAATTACAAATTCTGCGGTAGAAAAAGTGAGAGAGAAAAACGAGCGAAATAACAAACCTGATGAAATAACAAACCTGATTATTTCTTTTTCTTTATTTTTAGTTATCTGATGGCAAAGCAAGCAGTCTGAATCGAAAATAAAAGCAAATCACCAGAGGACGCAAGTAGGTATTATTGGCCTGCTTTAAGTGTAGATGAAGCGTGCATTACTGTCTAATCGGCCAGAAATTTGAGTTGTATGTTTATAAGAGTGTATGAATGCGCATATATATGAATATTTGTTAATCAATTATATTTTATTTCTCTCCGGTACTAATCTTTTTCATTAAACAACTTCTCACTTTAGAATCTCATGCATCACACTGTTGGGTACTCGAAAGAATCGCTTATAAAATTCATTCGGTAAGCTTTTGGGTATTGTACAACAAATGTAGGSCAGCTATATTAACATTTAAATTTTTTATATTTTATATGATATTTAATTTTATAACTTACATATATTGCTATTGTTTTTGTTATTGTTATTATAACAACGTGATACATGTTTCAAAAAGTTACGGTGCCAATTGGAACGTCCTAGGTTAGACTTCCGCGATATTTTACTTCAACTTCTGATTACTCATTCAACTTTAGTCTCGTTGAACTCGAATATACAAAGACAGTACACATTTAGTTACATATATATGTATATATAACTCACTTCATTTCCAGTTTATATGGAGAAAAACTACTGCAACGCAAACCGTACCCGAACTGCTGATTTCCCACGAGTCCCAAGCCAACCGACAGGCTCAGTGTGTACCTTAATTTGTTGAATACGAAAACGAAAAGGACTATGAAAGCCGGCAAGACCATGTAAACTGCATGAACTCTACCATTGTTGCCGCTTTGCTGCAGTTATATTATGAATCAATTATACATTCACTGAACTCTCGCATACTAGCTGGGAATTCGTACTGATGTCTGTAGACATTCTTCAATTTTTAACTCCTAGGATAGGCGCTTTCAACTGGTCACAACAGCATTKCCACCACTGAGTATTTGAGTCAAAGGGTGTGAGCTGTAACATACTTGTACATTGTCAATGTTTCCTCATAACGTAAGCCGCATTTATGTATGTATTTGTACATACATATACATATCTATTAGCACATATATATATACATATCTATTATCTATATACATATCTATTAGCACTATGGAGAAAATGTATTATAAATATTATATATCATTATTGAAGCACTTGCCAGCCAATTGCGGCTGATATGAAACTTAATTGAAATTGTGCAATAAAAATGAGCAATCTCTTTGTGATCTCTATCTCCCTACTGAGAGCCGACGAGTGGGTCACAACGAGTGTTTAGTTAATTGCGTGTTGTGGAATAYTTATGTCTGAATTCTGATACTTCCTATACATATATATATGTATGGAAGCATTGGTATAAAAAATTGTATTCAAATTTCTTTCAAAAACTCAAAAAAGTGAATTACTTTTTCCACTCATGGAATGGTAAACCAAGGACTGACAGCCATTTACTTAATATCCTAGCATATTAGCATATTTCAGGATGTTTTTATACTCTTGCTACAGATTATTAYAGTTTTGTTCACCTAACGTTTGTACGTACCACCTAAAACTAGCCCCATATCTAGGGGTTTTATATACATAAGTATAAATGATCAGGATGATGAGAATAGTTGAAATCCGATTGACTGTCTATCTGTCCGTCCGTCCGTCCTTGTAAGCTGTAACCTGAGTAAAAATTGAGATATCTCGATGAAACTTGGTATACGTGTATGAGTTCCGTAGTATAAAAAAAATTCAAGTTTGCAGATGGGCCTGTAATTTTAAATTGTAATTTGGTGCAGAGGTTCGCAGYAYTAAGGGACACCTGCAAACATTTTTGAAAAAGTGTCTAATAAGTTTAATATATATATCTTCTAAACCACTTATATATATTTCCTAYAGGAACTTCTACCCACCAGTGTGAAATTGGATGAAATTGAAGTATAACCTCGCTCACTGTTAAAAACTACTGAAAGCGCAATAARTCAATAAATTAATACTACGTCAGARACACAAAATTTTACCTTCGAAAAGATATAAGAGGGTTTTATAGGAGGCGTGGCACCGCCCACTTTTTCGTAAAACCCCATATATCGGCACCTGACCAACCAATTTAGACAAAACAATATAACTTATATTTGTATAGATTTTAGATAKATTAGATTTCCGGGTGACTTTGTACCACATATATCGGCCAATATGTGAGTTATCTCAATGAAAATGAGAGAGCGTGTTTCACTGATAACATTGTGTCTTTGTGCCTGACATWAATAAAATTGGGCRARAACTTGACCTARMTYMTATATACATAACTAATATCAGAGTTTKCGAACATYCCRCTGACTTTATTCTTGATGATTGATAAATAAATAATTCATATAACGATTTTCGCTAGCCTAATAAATCTTATGTCTCTGTCGTATAGGAGTTACATATAAAATTKCTTGYCTACGAGTGGYACAAAGMTTTCAAATACCGTCGARAGTTATRGATATTTWGGGTATAAAACKCGGTTTTGCTCGACTCTTCCCGATRAAGCTGAACATTTTTCAAAAAGAATACCGTAAACAGGTCTCTTTGGAAATGCTTGATCGAGCAAATGCCGATCCCACATTCATGGAGAGCATTATAACTGCAGATGACATGAGCTTAGGAGTTTTACATGACAACAAGTCAACAATCATTATTAAGCCTTTGACTTCACAGTAGTAATATATATAAGTACGTACATATATGTGGTTTATAGCATAAAATTTATATGATTATATTAGTAGCTATTTTGCGCTTTAATTTGTTGCAGCATCAATATTTTAGCACTCTATTACAACCACTAGTATATAATGGAATTATAATGATAAATTGTATAACTAATTGAACGCAGAGTGAACAAATTGTATTTAACATTCAAATGAATACAAAATCAATCAAGTGCAACTATTGGCAAATTCAGTTTAAATAATTCTATGCTGGCAGAATATACCTGCATAATTATATATACTATACATATATGTATGTGCAAATGTCTTTAAATAATGGTTGAGATATCATATATACAAGTATGCGCAAGCGGACATGAAATCAAGCGATATGAAATTCGATTGCACAAACACTAAAGTGAACGCACAATGCCTAATCATGACTTAGTAATATTATACCTAATTTTCATGCTGCAAATATATCTGTGTTTCTGTAWATTGTAGTGCATGCAAATGATTTGGTATTGTGAAACTTACGCCAAGTAGAAATGCTGAGCATTTGGCAGTGCTCATTGTTATCCCTTTCTACAGATAGTTGGTAAAGGACAACAACACAATTATGCATTTAACCATATACGTATTAATTCATAGAGTATAATATCTGCGAATAAAGCAGATCTGGGTGGCAATGCGTCATATATAATGAGTATTATATCCAATATTTTCATCTGTAGAGATAATGTGAATTTGTTAAAAGTGGGCACCGATTTTTGGTATGGAATTTATACACAGGTTATGTATAAACTTGTATTTAATACAAAAAAATTTTTTAAAATAATGAGACTGAGGTAAAAAAGATAATAAATAATCCAATTCAAATGGACTAAACCCTTCGCCTTCATATTTAAGCACTGACTGAATATAGATTATAGTTTTACAGGTAATTTTTCAGACATCAATTCGGATCAAATGAATAATGACTGTATCAAAATTTAAAAGCCCTCTAATAAAACAGGAAGAGTTCTCCCCAGCCAGCTATCGAATGAAAATTAATAATTGAATAAATAAATAAAAAGTTTCATTCTCATACTTGGTTCCACGGAATATTTGCTTAACAGACTATCCTATTTTAATGTAGAATAAATTGCATTAAAATTTCAAAACCAAATAATTTTCTTTTTAACGTTTTGTAAATTTTAAAATAAATTAAGTCGGAACTAACTTTCGAAAATCTTACTTCTGAAAGTAATAAATACAAACTCATAGAGCGAACCATAAAGAATATACAAAAAATTAGCCCAAAATGGAAAGAAAACACAACAAAAGCAGTTATTTTATACCAGAAATTTTATCAAACAACCACGTGCTTTAGAAAAATCGTCRAAAACCAGAAAAATTGCATGAAAATAAATTGAGATTGCGAAAAGGCAGACACCTAAGGAGACATTCTATATAAACAATACTAACTATGCATGGTACACGATGATGGCGCTATCTATAAAGCAATACAATGGCGAATAWTACAAAAATAACAACAAACATGCCAAAATTAAATTAAAAGTGAAGAAATCAAAACAAACGAATAGTTGAACAAACCAAAAATCAGACAATCTAACAACAATTAAATAAACGACAAGCAAATATTTGCAACAAAAAAATAATTTAGACGAAGTAGCAACTAAGAAAAGAATGACCGTAAGCAAACGAGGTAAAAGCAACAAGGCACAAAATGTTGCTGACATTTTCTTCKTTCCGCATTAACCTTTTTCTTCTTAATTTGACGACCAAACAGAATAAAATGGAAGTTTTTTGTCAAAAACCCCATTTTTTTCAAGGTTATAAAAATTGTAGAATTTTTTACTTTTGTTAGAACTTTTTTAGTTTAAGTAGAAGATATGTTATTAAAAAATATGAATCTATTTAAATGTTTGTTTCAGATAAAATTGCTTCCTGCATCCTGCCCGCCGTCCGGCAAAGGCACTTGCGAGATGCATCGGGCAATTGCTTCCCAAAACAGAATATAAAAGATTTTGTATTCAAACAATGTGACAATGATGTTTAAATATATAACTATAAGCCTCAGAAATTTTGTTTTAATCAATTTATTATTTTCCTCCTAAAGGCATCCTCACAAAAATCGATGAAATGCGGTCTACAGTAGTGCTCGTTTCTAAAATGTAAGAAGAWAGAAATATGTAATTAGTGGGAGCGAAGATTTTCAAAGAGCACATTCTTTGAGTATGCAAACTAAGAATTGCATAATATAATAATACATTACATACATTCCAGCAAACAATTACCAGGCGTTTATAATCACCTGGCCAAGTTTTGGCTAGAAAATTCCATTGTCTAAGAACCCAACATACAAAAAACACCGGCAGCTAGAGCATACCACAGATGTGAACTTTAGAGGCTTTGGTGTAATAATAATGAAGTAAAAAGGATCGCTAGTATCTCMATAAACAATCATCCATCACCAGAGATAAAGAACCGGAGCCAACAATGTGGACGTGGGTAAAGAGATCTAATTTTTTTGTTCCGGAAGAAATTATGGGGTATATAATCTCTTAGTGCTCTATGGTCGGAAATAACGTATATACTATACATACTGTCGAAAACTTAATTAAGCCATTTCGAAATGGTATAGTTATAATTTATAAGTGAAACCTTAAGACTTAGTAAAATATGGGCGAGTAGATATTTAGAAAAAAAAATTCTTCCCTCCATTTTAGAGAGTTACGCGACAATCATAAATATATATTTCAAGAGTCTGCTTGTCATCACCATGGTAAAAATATCCTGCTGCTTCTAAGCTTACTAAATTTCTTTATTGTACTTCAGATCGGATCAGATCTTACTAGATATTAAAGTACCATGATTGTCTTAAAAATGTGTTTGTACCAAAAACTCTTTAAATAGTTTTAACAACTATTTAAATATACTTTACGACGAACATCTGTGCTGATGCAGCGAGGCGGCTCCACGTGAACGGAACTGAGTTGGTGGATAGTAGCGGGTATGAGGTGACAAAAAGTAACAAAGCGGATGAAAAAACAATACATGGTTTACAGTTATGGTCTTGAGCGCTTTGTATAGGGACAAAGAGAAAAAGTAATAAGACAGTAAATATGGAATATAAAGAGGGAGCACATACAATATAATGTACCTGCATACGTGCATTTGTGTTCTGACAGATATATGTAGAAGCGAAAGCACTTGAAATCGCACAAGTGCACATCTTTTGTATTTCCTTGAAGCTGCTAAAAAAGATCCTCCGTTTGTTAAAATGTTCTTTCTCATATTATTGTATATGAGGCTTTAGAGGCTTTGTATTTATGTGAACGTATGTGGGTTAGTGTCTGCAATTCTGGTTGCCATTTTAAAGCCTACACAGCTGTTTCTTTTTCCACAAGAGGGACATACATACATACGAGTTTGGTGTACAAAAAGCCAAAGGTTTTTTATCCATGTTCTTTATTGGCTATGACACAGGCTATAGAGGGGTTTACGATCGCTTTTTCGCGTTAATGATCGTTACTTTACTTTATTTTAGTACGATTATAACGTTTTTCCGTTCACTTTATTTTCATTTGTGTGCCAAAGAATGAGCGCCACCCACGGGATCTTAGACATTTTGGAATCATGTCGTATATGGGTTGTATTGCTGACTTTTATGACTGGTTTAAGATACGCCCTGAGACAAGGTTTCACATTACAAGATTTTTTATCTGGTGGTTTGGCAATCCGGCACATCAATTCGGGTCTGTTTACATTCCACTTTACGCTCCCGATACCATAACCGTGTGTGTGAGCACATCAACCTATGGTACCTCCCAGCACAGTCTCCGAACAGTTGAGCACATTGCAATACTGGCGATCTGGTGGTGGGGGCTGTGGACACATACTATTCTGTACGACTATAGTGGTCTGGCCACCGCGCACAAAGACCCAACACAGTTTTTTTCAGTTCGAAAAACAAGCTTTAGTACTTTTCAATTAGAAATCCACAAGAATTTCAAGATTTTGCTATTCAGAGTTTTCAAAAATTCATAAAAATAAGAAGGGTTGAGAAAATCACGCAATATTCCAGAAGAGTTTACAAAGTCAGTTCAACCATTGTAAATGAGTGATTACTTACTGAGGTCATCTAAAGCAGTAGCTGTGTTGTTTTGGGAGTTGGGATCAGTACAAGTAAAATCCCTAAAAATCAAAGTATAAGGTTGCAATTAAATCTCGATTATGGATCACAGCTTTAATAATTAAGTATATGATTTGAGGGGTTAAATATCGGTTATAAGTGATACGAGTATAAGATCTAAAAATGTATATAAATGTATAATAGTTTAAAAGTTTAATCGTTTACATCCGAATGTATGCTAGAAATATAGAAATTATGAAAACTCATACTGTTAATTCCGTAATTAAACCAAAAAACAATAACTGAAAGCTTCCTAGATTGCTATATTAATAGAAACTTGAACTCAATATCATTGTAAATTTTCTGATTTACGTATTTTACCATTTGTTTATTTTAATAATTTTCTTCTAATTTGATCACTAATCAAAATAAATAAATCCGCACTCTAATTCGCCATTCTAAAGTATCAACAATACTTTTTTGTTGCTTACAGCGTCAGTTAAGATTAATGTAAACGATGGGAGCTCGCTTGCTTCTGTTATTGTGTAGTACAAGTATAATAAATGTCTGAATAATTCGATTAAAAATTAAAAAAAAAATGATTTAGGTTGCCAAAAAATGTCGTAAAATAAAAAACATTTCTGAAATAAAAGCAAAGTGTGTGTGACAACTACTTAACTCATAACCACATTGAAATGGTAACACTCTTGGTGGCGGCACTGTGACGCGCCACAAAGTCTCTTCTTTGCCATTATTGCTGTTAGCACCAAAGAAAACTGGCAAAAATCTTTGAAATAATTAAATCGAGAAATAATAATGGCAACAACAATAGTAGAACGGTTTATTATCGCGCTGGAATTGGCCTACTACAACTGCCGCTTATACGAGATCTCAAGCAGCTAAGGGGGATGGCAAGAGATTGCAAAACCGATTAAACACAGTGTTTGAGTTTAAATAAAATAACAACTACAATTTTTAAGCATTAAAATGTTCAAATATACCTTTAGATTATATTTATATTAACTTTTGTATTTACAGAAAAACATTTATAATTAAGTTGCCAAAAGTTTATATAAACAACTTTTTTCTCATGCTAAATGATAATAAAATTTCTAAAAGAAGAGTGACAAGTTTTTTTTAAATAGGGACGCTACAAAAATACACCGATAGAGACAGCAAATGACGCCATATTTTTTACCGCTTTTTTGGCATTTCTCTTAAGCTAGGTTTGCCATTTCATCATGGAAATATATACTATATGAACCAACAACGAATCGAAATTATTAAAATTTACTATCGAAGTTCGGAGTCACATTTAATTCTGACGTACTCTATGAGTCACCATCGCATCCCGAAAAAATCACGCTTTGGTGCGGTTTATGGTTCGATGGCGTCATTGGGCCGTAATTTTACCGTGATAATCAAGGGAATCGCAACCGCTCAATGACAACCGAATCATTTTTGTCCGCATCGGACAAAATGGAGGTGGACAATATGTAGTTGCCACAGGGTGGCACCAGAGGCCACACAGAGAATGTCAAAATCGATATGTTGAAGTCAATTGGCCGCCTCGGTGGTGCGATTTGTCGCCGTTAGACTATTTTCCGTGGGGCTACGTCCAGTTTATGGTCTGTTATATATGTTAACGACGATTGATGAACTTCGTACAAATAGCGAATGTGAACTTACAGCAGTGTAAAGAATTTCAATAAAAAATAAAAAATAAATTAATGCGCAGTCAGATATGAAACCATTCAGCGGCTAGTAAAATAGAGTTGCCATAAGTTTAATTTCAAAAATATATGTTTAAAAATTAATTAAGAAATTAATGTCGATTTTTATGTGAAATACAAACAAGGTAACACGGTGGCCAGACGACTTAAACTCTCGTATTACCTTACTGTACATATTCAACAAGAACATATTTTTTCTCAAATATGTGCTTGATTTGGAAAACTAATATTATTTGTCTTTGAATTTTCGGACTGCATATTAGGATTRTGATTTAATAAAGACTCGAAAATTTTAAAGAAATTATTATTTTTATAGCCTAAAGCAACCCATAGCACTTCCATAAGATTTCAAGTTTTTATTTCAAGGATATATTAACTAGATTATACAGTGCAAAAACACCACACACCCAAAGGAGCTCTACTTTTTGCTATGCGGCCAAAGATATGCTTCATTGGCGTAAGATATTCGGATAGTGAGTCTGTACAGAAGGTCACAGAAGTACACAGAAGAAAAAGCACTGCAGTAGAAAAAAGCTTCACCTAAACAACACAGACAGTAAGCCAAGTGGAACCAGACGCAGAACAACAACAAAAAGAATAAGACAGATAAGGATRGAATACGATTGGTAAAAATCATTGGATTTGAGCTTGGCACCAAAGAGACCGCCGACAAAAAGGTCAACCATCTGCCAGCAAGAGCCTATACAGCCAGCTTTATGCGTAAAATAAATACTAAAAAAGAAAATTTTGTTAGTTTTTTTGTCACTACAGCTGCAGGTTAGGTAGTACAAATAAATGTAATCAATATTACAGTGATATGAAATCGGAGCGGTGGTGGTGAAGCAGTAGGTGACGCAAGAACTTGCGGTTTGCTTCTACTTTGGCGGCTGTTGATGACAAATGCTACTGTTAGAAGCATACAACAACAATAATAAATGTAATAAAATTGATCTGGCAAATTTTTTTTATTTATTTCCTTTCGTGTTTCTTCTCGTCATTCCCGCATGATATGCGASCAAAGCTTTTACTAAATAAATTCTTAAGAAACAAAGAAAAGACATTAGAGCACAGGCTAATAATTGAAGAAAACCCCAAGAAGAACAATGCATTTAATTGGTTTCAAATGTCACATTCATCTGTCAATTAAGTGTATTTGATTTGCTGTTATTTTATATTTTCCTTTCCAGTCCATTCATATGATTACTAGGTCAGTAAACACGTGCCGAGCTACACGGAACACGAAAGTATCAAGGAGAAAAATAAACGATTAGCTCAACCGCAACTAAAATTACAATATTACCCCAATTATTTTGTCTGATTGACCGCACCAATTACCTCATTCATTTTGGCATAATGAAGCTTATCGACAGCACTTGATCTGATACGAGAGGGGCTGAGTAGCAAGCATGAGCACCAATTCTTTGTAAATTATTAATATAATGGGACTATAATTTTTGGCTCCAAAAGCACACCTCTGTATCATTAAGCAAATATTTAGAGTTGTGTGCAGGGACTTTAGTCCATTAGTTGCGCCACATTTAGTGTACTTCGTCACACCATTTACTCACCCACTCAATGATCCACTTGCCACACGAAGCCTTTGAGCAAATAGGCGGCCATTTAATGTTTACCACTCTAATTCGCTATTCTGTTTACCACAGCGTCATCAAACAAATGCGATAACCCTCGTCATCATCAACGAGCACCACAACCTTGAATTCTGTAAAATTTGTTGTTTTGTCTGCGGTATTTGGGGTGTTACAGCAAAGTACCTATAATTTTTATGTCATTACTTTTCGAGTTTCTTCATGTGTTAAAAGTGCAGTGAAAATGTTTCATCGTTTCTACAGTGATTTCAGTGTACTATGTGTGCAAGGCACAAGTTGCCGTAAGAGTGGTAAATAAGAAAGTACTAGAATTATGATGCCACTCACTGCAACTCGGGCTGATTGAAAAACTTAAACTTGCTAGTAGTTGAAAAATATTGTAACAGGTAAAAAGCTATCCGTTAGCCATTTGAAAATTTTTGATTAGTAAGATATAACATAAAATCGGTCTTCTAACTAATTCTCCGGATATTTGTTAGGATATAAATCTTTACGTTTTCATTAGGCTTGGGCCGACCATATTTAGAGCCCGGTCTGACTGGCTTTTACGATAAGTCATTGTAGTACTGACTAGTATAGCGAAAGCACTATTGTAGTAAGAGTAGTTTTTATTCTGTATATTTAGAGAGTGCGAAGACATAAAAGCTATCTATTAATATTACAATTTAAGCACTCAACCCAAATAAAGGAATAATTTTTGCTATTATGCTAGGAGGTTTCATCATAAAATATGAGCATAGTTAACTGACGCTAGTTAAGTTTAGATAATTATAGACGCTTGTCAAATATCCTTACGCAAAAGACTATCATAGAAGAAATCAAATAAAGGCGGCTGCTTAAAGACACAAGGACTTTAAATCTATTTATTACTAATCAAAGATCACATGACACTTCAAAGCAAGAGCCGGCTATCGTAGACGAAAGCTCTAGGTACGAGCCTACTTTATATTATCGCCTGTGCGTAGTGGGTCGTGGTTTTCATTAAAAAGAAGACTTATGTGCTTCTTTAGGCGTAAGTAGACTTCTCAAAGCATGAAGTAGAAACAAACTTATAACTTTTCCGTTTCTTAATGAAAATTTTGCCCCATCATATAACAAAATTTTACGAATACCCAATAACACTCCGCGAAAAAGTGCCATTTTTAGTGATAAAAAAACAAAAAATGGCACTCTAATATAAATCTGCTACTGGATGGTTTTCGTTCATAATCAGTACTAACAATACATAAGTCCATACAAGAAAAAAACTGCAAGTAAAAGCAAGTAAGAAAGGGATAAGTTCGGGTGCAACCGAACATCTTATACTCTTGCAACGGCAGGAATCAAAGCCAGGGAAATACCTTAAGGTGTAAGGCGTCAACCAATTCATAGGAATTCAAGCAATTATCATTATCCTGGTGGTATCGACTATATTGTACCTATTTTTGCCAATATAATATACTGGGTAGTGGAAAATTTTTTTTTCATATTTCTAACAAAACTTCAACTTATTTTTTTTTTTAATATTTAAACTAATAAATAAATAAAAAAATAAGTACCATTTTGGTTGACCACTTAATGCAATTTTTCCATCAGTGCAAAACTTTCAATCTTAAATCCAAATTTCCAGATCGGAAGCGAGCGAACAATTGTTATGCTACACTAACTGATTTTTTATCCATTAATTTCATAAATTTTATTGGTGCTCTGCATGACATTCTTCTCTTTTTTATACAAAAATTTCAAAATAAAGCGAATTTTTTTCATTAATTTCACTAATTTATGAACAGCTGTAACTTTTTTACAATCCCCGATTTTTTTTTTTTTGGTTAAACGAAGCTTAAAATCGCACCTTTCCAACACTATGTTGATGTTATGACACAGTTTGATTGGTAGCACTGGAGCTCTACGACTGTTTTTGACTCTTGATTTGCACACCGGGAAGGAAAGAGTCAGATGGATTTTAAAATTGCAAAATGTTCTGTTTTTGCCTTTAAAGATCCGTATCCAGCTCTTAAGTAATTGCACAAGAAAAACATTCCTTATTTCTTGAGCTGTGGTCAAGTAATTTTGACAGCTGATTACGCATTATGAAGAATCCACATTAGAAGAACAAGAGAAAATTAACTTATATATGTCAGTATATAAATAATTTTATTGCAGTTTAAGGAATGTGAAAGTTTCAAAACAAACTAAATTGTAGCATGAATTTACTTTGAGTTTCCTTCAAGAAACAATTGTTTATTTCATATTTCATCGCAACACCAGTATTGCCATATTCGTATTTATTGAAAAAATTTATTAAAAACTAATACTAGATCTCTTCAGGGCTGCATACTAGCAGAAGAAAATTTACCGCAGAAAAATTTCTTGACCATTTCTCAAGCGTTTTTTTTTTTTATATCAAGTTTTTACACTTCTTCAGAGCTGGATACTAAGCTTAAGAAAAGAACAATCGAACATGAAAACATGTGAAGAAACGAACACGCTACTTTGACATAAAGCGCAATAATCCTTTTCTAATGGTAGGTCGGTTAAAAAGAAGCAACGAAATGGCCTAAGAAATATATAAATACATTTATATATAAATATAGCGATACATATGTATATGAACAAATATCCATTAAATACAGAATAAAATTAATTTACTGTTACAGTAGACATACGAAATAATATCACGCATATAAATAAGTGTATCTAACACATTCAAACATGCACATTCCTCCCTGTCTAGACCATAGAATTTATTTCTATGGAAGAGAAAAACAACTTAAGGATGTTGACTAACGCACACGTGATTAAACGATTAACGTCTGGCAGTCTGTGTCTATGAAACGAAGTGGAAACAGAAGCCCGTAGAAGCTTCTACAAACCCAGGAGAGAAGAAATAGTATATGTACACAAAAGAAGATGGCTAATCGCAGCGACAAAATACCAGTGCGTTGCGTAAGCCGGTCATTTCTGGTGATAGTCTAATACCGATTAGGTTGCAGAATAAAGCATGTCTAGAGAGACAGTAGAGTGAGGCCATGCAGACATTGGACGTAGAGAAGTGTTAGAAGATGAATAGCACAAAGAAGTCAGCAGGTGACAACTTTACAATCCGGTATGAGCTTGTCAACTTTGCGGGTAATGCTTAGCCATGTATGAATGAGCGAGAGTGGCCTTCTAATTTTCAGTATGAAAAGGCTTAGACAGCAAGTTGTAGTTGTTACTGTCTGGCAGTATATGAGTCGCAAATATATACGTAATATTATATATTATATATACATATTATTTTATACTACTATTCATATAATAAACTATTCAATACAGGGAAAATTTTATTTACGAATATAGGCCAAAACGTTTTTGTCGGTATAAGGATCCAAGGGATTGTACTTTAGGTTTAATTTTGAATATTTTCWGAGAAACAAATTTCATTGGAAAAATAACGAATTTAAGGCTGCTCTCTCAATGCGTGGCTACCAATGTTTTTGTCCAGTTAATAGGGCGTCGATTTAAGATAGCTTTCACTGTATTCTCTATTTATGAATTGTTTTAATTATCCTATCTTCTAAGTTGGTTCGAGCTGGACATAGTGTGCTAAATTTTATTATTTTAATTAATTCGGTTCAGTAGTTTAAGAGACCATCGCGTACAAATAACGTGACACGTAAGTTTTATATATAAAGATTTCGATCAAAATTTTAAATTTAAAGGATTYACGTGTGCATATTAAAGTGGGTGCGGACGAATTTAAAAATGTATACAATATTTATGTATTTAAGATAAACATATGCATGTACATAAGTGCCTGTAATGCTGCCTTAAAGTATGCGAAGGCTTAAAACCCAAATAATCCCAACTTGTAACAATCAAATTTTTACAAGAATTAAAGCAAATATAAAGGGTTGCCATGTCGCCGGAAAAATTTATGAATATATATATGAAATAATTTTGATATTGTATAATTATTTAATGATAATTGACTATTGATAATTAGAATAAGATGCACGAAAACTTTTGGAAAAGATTTGTTTTCTGTGGTTAGCCTTTAAAAGAAGTTGTCGTGGTAAACGAATATATCTATAAATATATAAACTGAAACCACAATGAATCCGATGTTATTTTATGTGGAAACAGCTCAATAAAGATAAATTCTCGRAGAATTTTCAGAAACATGTGCCTTGACCATGGAAGATTTTTTTATGAAAGAGTGGAAATATTTGAACTCTATTCTTAGCGGAACTTTGCCTCTTGCTTTGGGATTATCACACATTCACCACTCTTTGGCTCATCAACCATGCTCTCTACAAAAGTAAAAACAGATAGTCAATATTAAATATGGAGATATATATGTTTTAATTTTGCAATTCCCAGTATCTAGTGATAAATGCTCATAACTGATGGCAACCCTTTTCAGCCTTTATAAAGCCTACTCCACCGCACCTTATATGATAAAATTATACTCACACGATAAAAGATATTAATATGCACAACTTTTGCTTTTGCGTCTGTGTTTAGAAACACATGAAAAAGCATTGAGTCATCACAAGCTAAACGCGTTGAGGATCCAAAAAGGAAGGAAAATGCGACGTTGAAATTACYTTACACACAGCATTCGACCCAATGCGTAGGCGCATCTGCGACAGCAAATAAACCAGCTGGAGTTGTATACATATCTAGTGCCCTTATGTAAATAAATATGTACATAAGTACGCCCTCGTACGGATACAARTATTTTAGAGCACTTCAAGGCATAAGCGAGTGAGCGTGCTGCGATTTGGAAACTTTAAATGAAGTTGGTAAMGCTTTCGCGTGCTTCGTCTCAAGAGTTTTATGAGCAACTACCACTTCAAACAGCTAACTGAAGTTCATCACGACAAATATGAACTAGTTAGTATAAGACGCTAAGGTGTAGCAGTGTTGAAAGCCTTARATAATTTGTAGGTACGGGATGGAACTA
>NW_017534797.1:872424-881043 GCF_001853355.1 Bactrocera latifrons
ACGTTCTAATGTATGATGTTAACTTAGAGTATGAGCTTTGCGTATTAAAAACCATAAATTATTACCCACACTCACGCGCAAATATACCCAAATCATTATCCAGCATTTTCATTAACCAAAATTATAAAACTGACTTTCGTGCGGAAGTGACGTGAAAAATTAAAAATCTAAAGCGTTAAGTTAAGTAAAACGCTTAAAAATTAAAAAAAAAAAAAAACGAAAAACAGGTCAAACCACTTAATGGAAGAAAAACGGCCACGGACACGAGCCTTAATGCTTTTGCTCAAAACCACAAAAGCTACACACACATTTTAAAGTAACTAAACATGCTCCACTCCTCACCTACCACGTTGGACACCTCTCAATCATGCACGACTCCTATGTGGCTGGTTTTGACGCTCAACACGTCACATCCAGTATCTACAATTATGGACGCAAAGAAAAAATACAAAAAAACAATAAGCCAAAAGTGAAAATTATATTATATTATATAAGAGAAATGCGAAGGGTTGGCGGCTATTTCACAAAATTAGCCAAGTTGCCGCGGAACAACAACATAAACAAGAGAAGAAGCGGTTGGGATAAACGTACTGTTGCAGTTATGAATACAATGATAGCAGGTTCATCTTCTTTGATGCGCTTTTTATGTGACGAAGTGGACAGTTCAAAGCTCGCATTCGTCATAGGAAGTGTGCAGGATATGCGAAGAAAACTATGAATTGTGGGGTATGGGGCTACAACGCAGCTTTTCAACGTTTTCAATGCAGTAGTCAGTAACTTGTTAGCTTTTGACTTTTGCTTCTACCCCCAAGGGCATTGCCAGGGATCAAGTTCACCTTTGAACTTCAAACGGCACACGATTTCGTCATTATCAAATTATCAAAAAGGCCTTTGAATATATCTATCAAGCAGTGAACAAGATATTTTACTTCTCCATCCATCCAATACTTCTCTAGAAAAGTGAGCCTTCACAATTTTTTTTGTGTCTGAATAAGTGGATCGAAAATGTTTCCCTAGCGTTTTTTCTTCGATTTTGGAAAGTTACAAGCAACGCATGTATCATATTTGATGCCTTTGTCAGATTGATCAATTCTTTCTGAAGTGTCCCGTTAAGTGAATGAGTTAGAGATAGAATATCACATAATTTCAATTATAATTTGAAGTTGAGTATCGTTGCTTTTACCACTATTTTCTTATTTTTCCAGTTACTAATTTTTTCAATATCGGAAAACTGAACTTAWATTTCCCTCTGAATCCGCCACTAAGTCGTCTGATGTAGGCGATTCCCACAAATGATCAATATAATATCAAAATACATCTACGTATGAAATGTCAAAAACTGACGAACAAATTCYTCAAAAATTTCACCTTAAAAATCACTGGCTTGAAACCGCATTTACACCCATATCCTCTTAGATAAAACTACTCACTACTACTACTTTCTTTGGCTCACTTTAAATCGACATGCTCTAATGGTAATAATGTTTAAAAGAGATTTTTCAGCTATGCTTGCTTTCCTTATTTGAGATTGAACTAAATTAAGTGGACATTTTTTCATTTTCGAGATATTTTCACAATATATACAATTTCAATAGATAGATAGATAGAGAGATATATTTTTATTTCATGTACAATAAATATACAGGAAACAAGAAAAAAAAAAACAGCACTAGCTCGAGGCCATCAGCTAATTTCAATAGAGATACTTCTCTGTGTACRTACTTAGCATGTTTGTTGATTTAAGTATGTGCACCTGACCAGTGCCCATAAAAAACTTTCACATTACACCAGGAGTTGCCGCATAATTTTGAGCATTTTTTGTTGCTGTGAATTTCATTATTGCAAAATATCTTTGTGAAATAGTTGTGCAAAGCAGCAATGCCATTATATGCATACTTCCCCCTTTAATATGAGGACGTTAAGGCGTCAACCCCACAAATACACACGCACATATAAAGTAAATTGCTGTCAACAAAAATAAGTTCGTTTGGTCAGCTTGCATGCAAACGAGAGCGGAAATTGCGCTGAGAAAAACAAGTTGGCTCATAAACTTTAGCGAAAGTGGGAGTGGAGTTGTTCTGGGAGGTGTGACACTTGCAGAACAGGGCACCAGGAGTTGATCAGTATTGGTGAAAGTGAGCTTAAGGGCTGTTAGTGGAGACACATTGACAATAAATAAAGTGGGCATAAAAAAGTTCAGCTAAAGCGTCGCCARAAAGTTATCAAGGACAAAATGCGGGTCAAGTACTGAGATATTGGAAAAAAGCATAGAAAGTTACAAAAACAATGATAGAAAATCGAATGTTCAGCGCAAGATGCTAAAAATGTTAAATTGTCGAAGAACACTTCTTATTAATGGAGGTCAGAGTTTATAGTTAGAACATGCAACGCTCTTGTTTTTATTAAATATGTAGTCGTGACCTAAATTGATAATGAATGATTTAAAATATACGATAAAGATCTTATTAAAATTTGAGAGGGTAAAATACATATCGAAGCTAATATACGGTTAAAAAATTATTTTGAAATAAAAATTTATTTTAAAATTTTAATTAATTCAATCTCTGGAACCTCAACATAATTGCCAGTTTTCTCCTTTGGACAAAACTCGGCGTTGTAAAAGTCATTTTCAGAAGCTTTCTTATTATATGAACACTTATCACTTGATTAACTTTTTTAGTAATCCAAAGCCCGAAAACGACAAAAACTTCTTTTTTTTTTGGGTTTTGTAGGAACCAATTTTTTCGAGATATATTAAAAGTAGTCTTCAAATTCCAAAAAAATTCGTTCGAAGTTAGGCCTCTCTTAAAGTGTTTAATTTCCTTCATGATTTTTAACATTTTCCAAACAATCTTTAAAATTATTGTATTTGTGGAAAAAAATATTAGCCAAAAACCGATAAAAAAATATATCACCACTTCAACGAAATTTCTGCAATAAGGGTGACAGAGATGGCAAGGTAAGGAGAAAATAACTAGAGGAAAGGATAAATAGACCGAAAGATATAGAAGATAGGAGCTAATGTTGTCAGAGGATAGAAAACGCCACAGAACTAATCTAGGGGGGCAAATATAAGACCGTTGGTTCCGGCCGTTGGCGACCGGACTTGGAGTCCTTGACTTTTACGCCTGTGGCACGATTTTGATATACTGGTTGAGATATCTTGTAGTCTGCAGTAGAAAAATACAAGCGAAAGAGAGTAAATGAAAAACATAAAAAACAGTTATTTGGCGGGAAAAGCAAAAAGTGAAATTAAAGAAATGCGCAATGTGTGTAAATAGAAATAAACATTAAATGTATGTATGTAAAATGGGTGGTAAGATAAGATCACCTACAACATTCCCAGCAAAAAAGAAAACGTGTGAAATCGATAGGAAACTAAAATCACAGAGACACAAATGAACGGAAACAAAGTGAAGTAACGGCAATGAAAATGAGCAGCAAGAGAGCGCGTGGGCGGTAATGGCGCCAAGCAGCAGACTTAAGAACTCAACCATAGACTGCCACAGACGACACGAAGGCACGCAAAATCATTGCAGAATTTATGTGCTTAAGTTGCTGCGCCGCAGAAGAGACGTGAAGAAGGATAGTAAAAGGAAAATATGAACGTCTATGTGACCAAACATTGAAACAGACGAAGGGTTTTGCTGTTTTGTAAGTAACTGTAAACAGTTGCATCCTCCACATACTTGAGCCTTGCCAAGTGGTGGCCGTCCCCTACCGCGTCACCAACGAACTATTGGGCTATGTTAACATGTGACAGGGGTGTCCCTGTTGGAAGTTTAAAATTTGGTGATGTAACTAATTTTATAAAATATTTCAGGAAAATAGAAATGATTTGAATATTGCGGCTTAGGACGATTCGCTGTAGTATTCGGTTGATTTGAAAGATAATCTTGAAGAGTTGACTCCTATTTGAAAATTTTAAATAACAGAAAACTAAATTGGTTTAAAAGGCTCATATTTAAAAATTTGCTAGGTATTGCCTTTTTATTGAATGATAATATAATTAATAGGTATTAAGAGCTGAAGAGGTTTAAAAAAGCTTATAGGTGAAAATATTTCAATAATTTTTTGAAACTTTTTTTAAATAGGTAGCGATAATGTTAGCCTTAAACTGGTTTCAGGACTGTTGTCATTGATAAATTTGAGTAACCGCCTTTTTTGAAGAAGTTAACTAATAAAATTGTTTTTGGAAATACTTTATTCATCCAAAAGATATTAATGATATAATTAATGACAACCTATCAGGGGTATTGAGTAATCTGATAGTTGTCGGAATCAGAATTGCAACCGATAAAGACGTAGTAGGTGTCATGAATTCGAATATTATTGGTTAGATGTTCGAAATAGAATTTGTGTCGGCTTTGGGTGTCATCGAAACCAATTTTAACGGTTTTCATATCAGAAATCAAGCAGGAAGATCGTTAACAATTTAGAACATTGAGTTGTCATTTCTGTATGCTGTTAGTTGAAAAATGTAAGTTGATAAATTTATATATTTTATTGTTACAAATTAATTAACTCTATTTATAATGGAGGAAATCATAAAAACAGAACACAAAATATCATAATAACTGAATTTATTGAAAAGATCCAGACATCATCATTCATTCATTATGGCAAGAATTAACGAATCCCTTAATGCTGCAGGTCCTCCACAAACAGATGTCACTGGGTGGAAAAAGGTAAATAAATAGCGTTCAGTGAAAATTAAACTGAAATTAAAACAGATTTATTTCTATGGGTTAGCAATGAGTGGAAAAGAGAAATTTAGAGAAGATTAGCTCAGAACAAATTGAGAGTCGAGCAACAGAAAGTGGCCTTTTTCTAAATAAGCTCACTCAAAATGAATAAACTATTGTGCGTCTATGTGGCATTTCTCAACCTGTAGAAGACATACCAGGCATTTTTGTAGACACTCAACTCGTCAATGAGAATTTAATTGTAGGAAGGGCTAAGTTCCTGTGCAACCKAACACATTATAGTATTGCAACTTACAAGAATCGAGGAGACGAAAATACCTTATGGTGTAAAACGTCAACCTCAGGATCGAAATTCACGCAATTTTATACAGTACACATCTGCTATATACATATAACTTCTATACTGACAGACACATAAAGTTTGTTTGAAAAACGAAAACCATTATTTGTAGTATATGGCAGTTGGACCCAATAACACATACTACTAACATGTTTTCTTCTTCTTGATTGGCGTAGTCACCGCTTACGCGATTATAGCCGAGTTAACAACCGTGGGCCAGTCGTTTCTTCTTTTCGCTACGTGGCGCCAATTAGATATTCCAAGTGAAGACAGGTCCTTCTCCACTTGGTCCTTCCAACGGAGTGGAGGTCTTCCTCTCCTCTGCTTCCTACGGCGGGTACTGCGTCGAATACTTTCAGAGCTGGAGTGTTTTCGTCCATCCGGACAACTACTAACATGTCACATACTAAAAAAAACTAATCATATAGATATAAGTCAGCCGGAAGTTCGAAAATCCTGATATTAGTTATAAGGATGGTAAATCAAGTTTTCGCTCAAATTTAGCTATTTTAGGCGCTGTTATGAGAAAAACAYGCTCAGTAATTTTTATTGAGATAACTTAAATATTGGGCGATATACTCGTAKTCAGCATAAAGTTACYTGGAAGTTYGAAAATCTTTATATTAGGTATATGGGGGTTCAGGGAAGTTTTGACCCGATTCGACCAATGTTTGGCACGCAGACATGCCATTAWTAGTGAATGGTTATCCTTCGTTAAAAAGTCAACTATAGGTACTGGGATCCAACTATTCTGTACCAAGGGGCTTGAACGTTTATTGTCAGATTTGCAAAATTAATAATTATAAGGTGGCAGACAATAGAGGCATTATTCGTGCAAAGTTTACTCCTGTTATATTAATTGCTTCTTGGATTTTATATTAGAAAGTAAAAGTATCAAGTGGAATTTAAAGTTGTGCTTTTTGGTGGTGGTTATTGCGATATTGGACATCGCTCAATTTCACAATGTGACRTAGAAATATGAGAAGAAAAAATACATACYAAATTCTGTCGAAATCGGACAATCAAATCCCTAGATATGGGATTTTACCAAAAAGTAGGCGGTGTCACGCCCATCCTCCAATTTTTACTTCGTTMCCTATAAAGCCGTATCATACCATTTTGGCAAATTCTTGTGTCTGTAGCCCATTTGATTATTGATTTATCGCGCTTTAGTAGTTTAACCGTTATATGGGGATTAAGCGAGGTTTCATCCGTTTTCATCCATTTTCATACTAGAGGTCGGAGTTCTCGTAATATTTGTGAAGGGCGAAGTTGGTTATTGTATGTTTAGCGGTTTAGRAGATATGCACATTAAACTTATTAGAGGCCAAGCCCACTTTTTAAAAAAAATGTATCCGGTTTTGTTTAGTTTATACAGTTGCGRCTGGTTACTGCGATACCCTGTGCAAAATATGATTTTTGTATCTTAATTTAGTGCTTAGTTATGGCACTTTATAGGTTTTCGATTATTGGCGAATTGTGGGTGCGGCAGTGATGCGATTACGCTCTCGAACTTTTTTATACTAAGAAACCTGCATAAACACGTTTCATCAAGATATCTCAATTTTTACTCAAGTTACGGCTTGCACGGTCGGATGGACGGACGGACAGACAGACAGTCAACCTAATTTCAACTTTTCTCGTCATTTTAATCATTTATATAGTTTTAGGTGATACGTACAACCGTTAGGTGAACAAAAGTATGTTGCAAGAGTATAAAAATACTAGCAGCTTGAGGTGTGTGTACAAGTACATATATACACCATGCATCTGTAAAGTTTTATATATTTTCAGCAAATTYCAGTAGGAGACTTAATTTTAAGGTTGGCTTCATTATTGAATACAGATTAATGACACACGCACGATAAGGCGAAAACGAGCTCGTTTATTTATTAGAGTTAATGGTCGCTCACATAAAAATTAACTCATTTATCTTCTTTGAAAACAATATATATATATGTTTTTTTTTTTTTTTTGATTCCCTAAGTTAAGAAAGTTTTGGTTTATTAATATACTATACATATATTAAAATACATACATAAAAAGTAGCTTTTTTAATCTAAATTTACCACATCCGACATTTATTCTTGGCTGGATTCATTTTACTACCAACTGGACAGTTGTAAGCTTTGCTAAATTCTTCAGCATTCGTTACGGTGCCTAAAACGCGAAATTTTTCCAATGCATGCTCATTCTTAAGCTCCTCCCAATAGTGGTGCTCCTTRTAGGAAGCACACCAGAGTTGCGCGAAGCCCAGAAARTAYAGCTGCTCGGGYGTTAGATSCAGTCCGGGCATCTGTAMATCTTTTGGAGATAGATTCAACTCTTTCACATGCCTGTGATATGCAGATAATGCCTGTCGCAAGCCACCATTATCGGCAATATTTTCGTCCTTGGTCTGATTACCATTCACAYAACGTTTGATTTCAGATATCTGTAAATGGATTACCGAAATGATTTAACCGTATACGTATGGTTTAAAAAATGCAGGTGTTTATACATTTGTATGTATATAATTACCTCATAAGCGTTGTATTGATTAACAAAGCACTCTTCGCRCTCGCTGAATGCCTTACCAGCCTTCGCCGACCACCAGTAGTTCTCTTCGCCAACGCTATTGTAATGCGCGCCCACCGAGTCGAAGGCATGTGTGAATTCGTGTCCCACCAAGTAGCCAATGGTACCGAATTTCAGTGCTGCTGGCCACGCCTTATGATAGACGGGTGGATGTARAATGCCAGCCATTATATAAATGGAATTATCCACATTCTTATAAACGGCCTTCACTTGTTTACCCTTCAATAGCTCTAACGGTTTCAATGTGTAGTTGTCATATTCTTTGTGRTGTAGTCCRTTGAAACGTCTTTGCATTGTTCTGAATTTAAATAAGTTGACTAAATTTAGTTCGTAATTGCCTTCCACATAGTTAAACTCGTTGATTTGCTTTATCAAACGATTTTTTATATTTTTATTCTCAATACTTCCAATATGTGGCTTAATAGCTGCCTCCTTAAGCAGCGCTTGCTCTCGCGTTTTCTCATCTAACCACTCRGCTTGCTCTAATATTTCACGCAAACTCTTGCGYACCTCTWTGACGATATCRCTWATTTCGCCAYGCRTTTCATTGTCAAAGTATTCCTAAAAATTTAAAATACATACTTGTATACATATATAATTTAATAAATACATTAGATGTTCCATAAGCATATAAGAACGAAATGCTTAAATATATAAATTTTTGGATTACTACTGTGAATTTTTAATTTATAATATACTTAGCGTGTTTTTCGAGTCGACAAATTTTTCTGTAAGTTGGTAGTACTGTTACTGACATCTATGCTAAATTTCACGTCAAAATATTCATTAGTATTTGAGACACACGTCYTTTTGTGAGGCTCTAAAAGTGAATTTTTCGATTTCTACTATGTCTGAATTTATTGAACAAAGAAGTGCGATAATGCACCATCTCATACTGCATTGGTTATTATTTRTATATTTTCAACTAATATCATGCCGTAACCACCGCATTCACTTGATTTACCTTCGTGTAACTTCTGGCTATTCAGTAAATTC
>NW_017534797.1:883908-885910 GCF_001853355.1 Bactrocera latifrons
ATCATCACATTCTTCCAATTGCCGCAGGCATACTCATAAAAATCATCACACGGTTCAACGCTTTGATTCATATACGTGAGCATTTTCTTCGCATACTCAACACGATATTCGCTTTCGATTTCGTTCAGTCCATTATCCGCTGCATTCACTGTAGACGCTTTTGTTGACACTCCTGTGTCATTATCCGCACTTAGAATGAGTTCTGTGTTTGGATGCTGTGAACTATCGTCCGCTGCCGTGGTGTTGACGACYATGACTTCGCTGGCTGTGTTTGTGGGCTTTGCAGTGCATGTCGCGAGCGCGCTTAACATTAGTAACTGGATGGGCAAAAATGAAAGCCCGAATATTTTCACTTTCATTGTATTTTTTTTTTACTTTCTTGCTTATGCATGGATTAAGTATATATACTATATAGTATATATATATTGATATTATTGCACAAATAAATAATCACTTTAGCATTGCATTAGCTCATTTGACAMCACATACTTGTTAAGCACTAACTTGAAATAATTCGCTCCGTCTGTGCGCGGAGTCACTTTCATACTGAGCGTACTTGTGTCGAAAATGAAATAGTTCAGATCGATCGTAAAGCACTTGCGCTCGGTATTATTTGCAGTTTGCGTCTCTCTAAGTCTCAAGCGCAGTAAGTACTCGTACCTAATCGTCAAACATTGTTCCTATGTTGCATACTTATTTATATTTATTTCACAGTGAAATCTCGTTTAATAAACCAATTGATCTTTTTGATTAGYAAGTGAGAGCTGTGAGTTGCTTAAATTTTATAAAAAATTTCCCATAGRAAGTATATGCTTATGTGCATACTTTCCATTTTCCGAATTTGAATTAAATAGCATTAAGAGGATGTTTTTGATGTTCTGGAWAGTTTCGCTTAATCAATCATAGCCACTGGAGTCGGAACGGTAAGCTGCATAAATATGAATCAAAATTCCCAGTAGAAACTACATCCTTAGACACTTCGAGATACTTTATGTTAAGTGGATGTTTTTGATGTTACGAAAGGTTTTAACTAAGAGCTCGAATGACGTTTGAAAAGTTAAATTGTAATAATATGTTTACATAAATTATATAAATTTTATGAATTATTAAATAAAAAACTAGTCCTTAACCTAACGAAAATCATGTCGGTCTTATTGTATCATCGTTGGTCACTGAAATGGATTTACCCTGTATATGTGTATGTATGTTTGACAAATTCCTATTCTTGATTGCACTTATCAACAAAGCAAACGTTTGTCATATGAAAATGAACTTGACCTGTAAGCGAATGCAATTTGCATTCAAAGTGATAACGGACCTACATATCATTTCGATGATCTTTTTGTGAACCAGAAKTTGAGAATGCTAGTTTTCATTCACGTTTACGATTACAGCATTGAGGTGAATAATACGTCAGACGTATTTAAAACAGTAGCGAAAAAAGCCGCCTAACGGTGTAATGTTTGAGTTTAGGTATCAAATTAACTGCAATTAAAACAGATTTATTTCTACGGGTTATCACTCAGTGGAAAAGAGAAGYTAAGAGAAGTATAGCTCACCATAAAATTGAGAGTCGAGCAACAGAAGGTGGCCTTTTTCTAAATAAACTCACTTAAAATGAATAAACTATTGTGTGTCGTTGCGGTATTTCGCAACCTGTAGAAGATATACCAGGCGTTTTTCTTGACACTCGACCCATCAATAGGAATTTAACTGTAGGAAGGGCTAAGTTCCTGTACAACCGAACATATTATACTCTTGGAACTTACAAGAATCAAGGCCACGAAAATACTTTAAGGTGTAAAACGCTGAACTGAGATTCAAAATCCAAGCAATACTATACAGTACACATGTACTATATAAATGTAAATCCTATACTGACAGGCAGATATGCTTCTTACTAGAAAATAATACAGTTTTTTGTAATTATCATGTCGAGCTCTTTTTTGTTAAGATATAGTTAATAATGAGTTTTGGAAACCTGCGATTCACGATTTTCAAT
>NW_017534797.1:887418-904905 GCF_001853355.1 Bactrocera latifrons
CAACAGTAGGCAGAATATATCAGAAGCAAAAGTGTTGAATAAGAATTTTTTTGAATGTTGCCGACAGATGTGAAAATTTTACAGTGAGAGACGAAAGATTTTTGTGAAGGTAAAAGGAAAGTGAAATTACTATTTAAGTGTCCATTACAGAATTATTCTATTGCACAGAGGGAAAATTAAAATAAACGAAAGGAAAGGCTGGTGTGAAAATCTGGCAGCTTTGTGTTTGTTATGGTTGTTTATGTATCATTGGGTTATGGTAAAGGTTTCGGTGCAGTSAAGATGATTTGACCAATGTTGCCAGTTTAGTCAGTGGCTTTATACCACATATATCGTTCAATATTTCAGTTGTCCTAATAAAATCGTGTTTTTCTTGTAACGATGTATCTTTGTTCTTTTAATGAAAAAAATGTGAACACTCGTCCTAGACCTCAAAAAAATAGTATGTACCTGAATGTACTTTCTGGCTATAATCCGTGCAAGTTGCAAGAGTATGAAATATACCTGAATTTAGCTCCTTTTTGTTTTAATTTCCWTCTGGTGAGTAACTTCTTTAAATATGAAGATAAATATGAAAATAAAAAGCAGTTAATAGGATGGAAGCTGGCGGCGACTGAGATAGAACCGGGTCTGTGGAGGTACTGGAGGAGCACCAAATTTTGACGTTCGTCAACAAGAATTAAGAGTATAGTTTTTAAATTTAATAAATCTGTAACCTCGCCCTCTTTCACATGAGATAAAACGAAATTAGGTAACTAAGACCTAAATGTCTTAGTATTGTACATACGGCTACCCCCTGAGCTTTGTGTCAGGAAAAGTCAGGAAAAATTAGTATATTCTACAAACAACCATAACACTAAACATAATTTTAACTTTCTCAACACAAATCTTTTCAAACRCATAGAAAATACTCTTTATGTTAACTTTAGGAATATTAAAGTTTTGGTTTTTAGATATCTTCATACAATAATTTTCTGCAAACTTTGCTTCCAATTTGAATAATTGAGAAAACGTCTTCCGTGTTCAAAGCCACTGTAAGCATGATTTCTGGGAAACGGATAGTCATGACCTAAGTCACTTGCGACAACGAGCCACAATCCAATCGGATATTTTCTCACATTAGTGGAATTAAGGAAAACTTAATGTCAGTTACCCTTATGTATGAGCATGCATGTATGTATATTGGCATATTACATACTTATCTTAMAATATTATGGGGTGGCCATTTTCGGTTGCACCGCTGTGTCGGAAATATATATATAAATAATGCATTTCACCTGTGTCTACCAAAGGCATACAAAAATYGATTTACAGTACTTTGCCTCAATTACCCTACCGGTAATTAATTATTTATAAGATGAAATGGTTTCAATAAGTCATTTTACATGACGCTTCACCAAGGCTGAATACTAAAAGTATTGAAGAATGCAGAATGTGTCAGATAAAAGTGAAGAGTTGAGAACGCTGAMTGTGGCTGGTGGTAAAATAATACATAAGTGGAAAAGAGAGCGGGAATGGACATTGCCGGTACTAAGATTGAACGAAAGATGAACAAAATAATAATACCGCAGATACAAAAATTATTTGCAAACATGCTTACAAAGTCAATTACAAAGTAGTAGTAGTAGCAATGTACGCTCTGGAAGTATGTCTGTATGTCTTTTCCTTTCAACTGTTTTCAATTATATCTCTCGTGTGTACTGTGTGTACATATCCTATGAATTTGTCAGTCCTACTAAAAAAAAGACAGTAAATCAATGCAAGCATCAAAGTTAAAATAAAAGCAGAAGCCTACTAAATATAATCGAGGGTATCTCTCCTTAAGAATAAAGCCAACTTATTGCTTCACTTGCCAACTATATATATTTTATATATATGTATATATATAGTATAACGTTAACGTACACGCATTTTCTTGTCGCTTTAAACAAATGAGCAAAATTGCGAAACGAACGGGACACAAGCAACGAATAATTCTGAATGAGTACGTAGCGCAGGCTTGACAAGGCAAAAAACGTTTTATATATTTGATAGATACTACAATGATTATGAAAAATATTTTTTYATACTTCGGCTCACTTAGAAACAGCCAAAAATAGAAATTTTTAACATAAAAGTACATATTGTTTTGCGACATGTAATATACTCTCACCWCACACCGCTTGGCCTCGCATTATGTAGCTTGCTTTTCTCTCGCAGCAAAGCCACTAAGGGTTGCTTGGGGCTATGCTGTCTTTCAATCTCTTTAACTGACATTATTTCRTCATTAATTTTTCGTGTCTATACAAACTATATATGGAACCTTTGGATCGAAGAAAATAATCAGTAAATAAAATAGTTATTACGGATGGAGTCTTTCTTGATAAAAAATTGTTTGGAATGTCGAATTTCAYATTCTTAGGKTACGTTCCAAACAATYTYCTGAACGTGTRGAACTCTAGCATATRTTGGTTATGCMTTTATAATCTTAAAATAMATTAAGGACGGCCAGAAAATCTGYGACGRAATTCACGTTGTGCCAAAGTCACCGACCGATTATTAGTCAAATAAATAGTCACCAATAACCCGCGTTCTGSAACAGTGTAGCGTACCATTGTTTAACTAYACAATTGTCAAAACAGAACTSACATTAGAGGTTAATTGCAAAATCTTTAGCATCTTCTGATATGAGGATTACTTTTGCGCCACCCTGGCGCAATAACCGTAATTTGTGGTAAGTATTGTTTTTCATTCAGTCAAAGATATTGGTGGCTGAAGCACCGGAAAGTCCAAACTACGGTGGAGCTGCCACAAGTGAATAAACGTGCCTTGATTAGTTTCATCGCTTCGAAGACGATGATTTCGATATTATCGACCGTACGCGAAAATACAAGAAGAGTTTGCTTCAATATTGGCGGTCACCCGCCAAGCCATTTTAAAGCGACTACACGCGCTGGGAATGACAAACAAAAGCGCCGACCTCACCTTTCCAAATCCGYTTAAATCTACTTGATTACGATTAAATGGGAATTCCTACCCCATCTGCCATATTCCCGAGATATTTCACCTTCCGATTATTATCTGTTCCGTCCGACGGCTCTTGTTTTGGCTCAGAAGCTGGTCCACTCACAAGACGATATCGAAAAATGGCTTCATTCTTGGATAACAGTTTTGCCGTAATTGTATTCGATCATTGCCACAAAGATGAGAAAAAGTTGTGATTGGCAATAATATGAATAATTCATTCTTAGAAATGAATGCTTATAATAAAATGGCATTGCGCCTAATGGATAAAAACTTTGAATGCATATAATTACGTTTTTAATTCCAGTCTTTCCACTTACACATGTATTCTATCAATGCATCTTAAACTGTCTCTTATACACATCTAGATGTGTATAAGAGACAGATAAAAGACTGTACCTGCCCGATATAATTCTGCAGCTCGAATTATTTTCTCCAGCAGCAGATTGAAGAATTCTTTCAATGCCGAAAYTTTTTGCGTACATWAAGGAATYATKAAAAGCTTGCCTGTTTCATTTCGACTGCAATTGCCGAACTARTTTATCATTTTGACAAATTACGCAAATTATTAACTAGTAAAGAAACATGAAAAGAAAAGAAGAATGAAAGAAATGGAAATGCGCAATAAGCAAAAAACAAAAAGTCAGAAATTGTAAAGGCAAAACCATTTCTTGGAAGTCTACACTAAAAATAGTATAGAAAATTTTTCTTATCGGTTTAATATGAAAAGTCAATTTTAGGCAAGWAAAGTTTGAAAACGTTTCAATACGAAACTTTTGGTTTAAAGAGAATTCAGTATTTCAGTCAAAAACGAGTATCTGAGCTAACAAAACTGGTCGAAATCTAGATTATACCTYAGGTTCGGAATTTGCTGAGATGATCTATTTAATCAATCTTCAAGAATAATCAGGAATACTTTAAGTGAAATAATTGCGAAAAATAAGGCAAGTAAATTAAAGAAATGTATTTGRTTTTCTCTCTCATTTTTTATTATATTTAAAATAATGTTCTGACTGCCCACGGATTGCCCATTTTCGCAATAAAAAACTTTTGAAGATCAGAGTCAATATATTTCAGACTTCATAATTTGCTTTAAAGTCCAAAATACGTAATATGTTATATGTTTTATTGAGTTTAGAAAGCCCCAAGTTAAAACAAATAGAAAATTTATAACACATATACTTATAGTACATAATGTGCCTATTTATACCCTGAACAGGGTATATTAAGTTTGTTACAAAGTTGGTAACACCCAGAAAGAAGGATCGGAGACGCTATACAAATGATCAGTATGTTGAGCTAAATCGATTTAGCCATGTCCGTCTGTTTGTTTGTCCGCATGTCTATCTGTTTCTCGCGGTAGACTGTATATATATGCACTAGTCCTTCAGTTTTTAAGATATCGTTTTGATATTYGTCATTTTCTCTTCAAGATGCTGTTTATTTGTCGGAATTGTCGATTTCGGACCACTATAACATATAGCCGCCATACAAACCTTTCACATTTGACAAGATATATTCACGAAATTTGATATTGTTCATAGAAATAATGTAATATCGRAAGAAATTGTTCAGATCGGTTAACTATAGCGCATAGCTGCCATACAAACTGAACACATAGTTACTAAAATAAATGCATCTGTGAAGGGTATTTAGCTTCGGTGCAGCCGAAGTTAACGTTTTTATTGTTCTCTATTTACATTGAAAATATGTATAATTACGTCACAATCTGTAGGTGCTGCCTTAGCAGGCAAACAAATCGCGATTTCCACTTCCGGCAGGCGGAACAAATTACTATTAAAGCGGCAAAAGCAATAGAAGTGAACAGAAGTTAGCTAGGAAATACAGTTAAAGCCRCGAAATAGAATAAGAGGCAAAGAAATTCAAGATAAAGCTACAATGAGAGACGAGAGAGGAAAGATAGTGTAAGGCAATAGAGTACTCGAATTATGTACAAGCGACTGKGAGTTACAAGAATAAATTAGAGAACGAAGTGGTGACGGGGACACGCTGCAAAGTTGAATGTRGCCTGCAAATGMTGATTCTGAAAAGCATTTCTGTTGTTGTTATTGGGTGCAGAATGGATAAAAATGGAGTTGTAAACATTTGCTGCTGAYAAGGCGCATGCAAGCAAATTGGCAGATTTACAATCGCAGGCACTCACAAACATATATAGGTTAGTGGAAGTTTAATGCAATAAAAAATAGTGATATAGATTAGCTGTCTTACACCAAACATACCAACAGTTGTGGTTGTGTGTTGTGGAAGAAGAAAAAAGTAAACTATAGTATTTTTTATTGTGTTATGTATGACAATGTGTCTGTTTGCCACAGTTTGGGTTTACCATACCTCGTGCAGGTGACGAGGTTACGCTGTGCAGGAAGTCATTGCCACAAAATTWATGTGAATTTTTATTATCTGGGCGGTTGTTATAAATTACTAATGTTTACATAGCCATACATATACTTATATGTATGTGAATGCACGCATACACATTCAAGAACACATAACCTGGAATTGAAGAGTATTTTAAGAATTTTCCCAGCACTTCAACACATGTTGCACATATAACAAAATGTCAGCAGGTTTCGTACATAAAATATTGTTCTCAAAAATTATGTTATATATCTATTATAGTTATATATTTATAGATCTAGGTGGAAAAACACTACAAGCAACTAAGCAGCAAGAAGAATGAGTTCACTATCAAGAAGTCTCTCGACTTCGTCAACAACATTTATAAAAACTGAAAGCAGAAAGATAGCAATATCTACATATATAATAGCAGCAATCGTAGAAACAGCAAATTGAAAATCCTGGCATTCTGCATACTGAAGTTGTTCCTCCTTGCACAACTTTTCTTACCGTCCTGCTCATTAAAAGTGCAAAATTCTTCAGGAGTCTGCAATGAAGAAAATCAACACAAATCTTTACGATGGTGGTCAACACCTTTACGTAAGAAGGTGAGGGTGGTAAGGTAGGCGTTGAAGTTTCGAAAGTATTTCCGCAACTTCGAGAAACTTCTTCTAAATATTTTAAAATGTACTTGTACAGATATACATTGTCGAAAGAAGTGGAGAAGCCGAAATAAACATTTTTGGCATTTGCGACAGAAATGAGTAAAGTGACGGCATGAAAAATATAAGAGGAGTGAAAGGGATCAGTGATTGTACAAGCTCTTAAAGAAATATCCTAGATCATTAAATATAACCGATTATTGAATATATGCCACTATTTCAACCAAAATTCGTTTACAAGCTTCACTTTTGATCATTCTTAAATATTATATAAAGCTTTATAAGCATGAAAAGGAGTGAGTCAAAAACAATTTGTTGGCCCTAAAGAAATCTCCGGCTTCTCAGTACTAAAAATGAGCTGAGTCCCTTTAAAAATGATCGTTTAACTAATTGTCTCAGTTTTTGAGATATCGATCTGAAATTTCGTAGACCTCCGATTTTGTGCACCTCCGATATCAGACCAAAGAGCATATAGCTGCCCTATAAACTGAACGATTGGAATCAATTTATTGTATGGAAACTTTTTTTATTTGTTAAGGGTAATATAGTTTTGGCAGAACCGAAGTTAACGGTTCTTGTTTTGRTAATGCCGGTGTGAATATTTTTCTTGTTTTCTCTTATTGAAATATTAGATTATCTGATGATCATTATACTCGTAGTACAATAAACTAAATAAAGTGGCAGTCATTGAAAGAGACTTCAACTTAAGATCAACTTCAAAATATAAATGTTCTTGTTTTTGTCACATTCCTCTTGATTCCGCATCA
Source organism: Bactrocera latifrons (assembly GCF_001853355.1). NCBI lineage: Eukaryota > Metazoa > Arthropoda > Insecta > Diptera > Tephritidae > Bactrocera > Bactrocera latifrons. The sequence continues at coordinate 894,206 of NW_017534797.1, forward strand.
TTTATAAACAMTACTAATTCTAATAAATCCTCTCTTAATCACCATTTCATTTTTTGGACTTGATATATTCATATACTTCGATATGTACTAGTTTTTACAGTAGTAGTTTTTATGGAATACGTTTGAAACAAGTGAGTAAAGGCAAGTATTTGTAAATTTATTAAAAAGTATTACTCAATGCGTGTGCTCAAAGGAAACTCCATAGAGACAATAGCACAAAATATACATATACCAAAGTATAACAAATGTAAACAGTTTCTGAAAGCTCCGCGTATCCTTAGYTTTCCGATAATCTCACCACAAACCGAAACTTTACTTAACACATCCGATAAATGAAATGTCGCTTGTAATACTATATACCACTTGACAATCAATTGTTTTAGTAACAAAAGTAAATTTTAAGAGAGGAAGTATTTTTTTTTTACAGAAAATTTAATTGCAACAAAAATATTAAAAGAGTACATTCAGGTTTATTTCAAGAGCATACATTTATTTTGTTTTGCCAGTAGCGAATATGCTCAAGAGTGTGGCAAGAAATATGTGCTGTGTGGAAAACGTGTTTAACTTTTTCACTTATCGTTAACGTAACTCATATCGTATCACTTTCTGCATTGGAAGAACCGCCAAATCTAGTTAAGTGAAAATATAACACATAACTKCAGGCACAATCGTTCACACTTGCATACGAGTATGTGTGTTCATATATACAAATGCGTGCTWAATAATTCAATATGCCAAGCCCAYTTGAGCGCGAAAACGATTCCGAACACCAATTAGTTTTTGTGCATACGAGTGGAGCGAGCAAGCGCATTGTGGCATSCCACACCCAACGATGACGCAGGTAAAATGCGTACAATGCAGTTTTGTTGTTCCGATGGTTGGTTGTTTTGCTATCATTATACACAAGTCGTGGTGCAAAAGCTACTTGCGCAGGATGTACAACAACTAAAACGATTAGTCGCAATTGAAGTTGGATTAACGATATTTTGCATCAAAAGAGTTTACATAATTTTCCATCCCAACATTGATATAAAATACAATCGGGTAACTGGWGCACGTTTATATTATATTAAAACTCGTAGTGACAACGCTATGGTTAGACTGAAATCAATATGAAGTGCTATCAGGCCACTCAGGAAGAGAAGGTACTTTGTATGAAAGGACGAAAAATATAAGCTAAACAATCAATCATTTCTAACATTAGCTGACTCCGTTCGTCGAGACTTCACGGAAATGYAAACTAATCTGATATCATCGTGACTTTTTATATATATATTTTTTTTGTACTATTCTAGTTAAAAATATCGATCTTGATTRATAACACCGATATTATGGCAATATAACACGAGCGAGTGACTCCAATGGATTACTTGAATAAATATTCAGTTAACGCGTCAGTAGTGTCTGGTTAACTTTTATGCAAGGACTGCGAAAAAAAGGGAAAAGGGTGACTGTCTTTAGTAGATCAATTTAGATCGAGTTAAATCTCAGGTTGAACCGTTCATTGAAGAAGCAAGGTGGTAAGCACTTGGTGCTCTGTCCTGGCTATATGGTGGATGCGATAAAACCTTCCATTCGAGCTTCCGTAGCTTTTGATGAGTCATCGAAATATGTGGTCTGGTGTTGTACTGGTGGAACCATACCCCCTTCCTGTTGTCCAATTCTGGACGCTTATGKTCGTTCGCYTGCTTCAAGCGGTCCAGTCGTTCGCAGTAGATGGTAGAATTAAGCGTCTGGCATTATGGGAGCATCATAGTGGATGATACCCTTCCAAACCCACCAAACATAAGGCAAAACCTTCCTGGCCATCAACCCCCGCTCGGACACTGTTTGAGACGATTCACCGGCCTTCGACCACTACCGTTTTCACTTGATATTGTCCTATGTGATCCATTTTTCGTCTCCAGTCACCATCCGAATAAAAAATTGGTCGAGTTTGTTATGTTTCAGCAGCATAGCGTAGGAAATAATTCCTAGAAGTTTTTTTTTTTTGTTTTTTGCGTCAGATCATGCGGCACCCAAACATTAAGCGTTTTTGTGTATACAGCCTTCTGCAGATGGTTTAAAATGGTTTGGTGAATAACTCCTATCTTCTGGGCAATGTCACGAGATGCCACATGCCGGTCTAACTTGATGTTTTCCATGATTTGATCGGAATTCGTCGTCGTCCTCCGGCTAGCTTATCCATGGTGTCGTTTTCACCCGCTCTGAATCGTCTACACCATTTCTCCGCAGTACGAGGTGATAGAGTACMATCCCCCAAAACGCCATTAATCTCAAAGAACGTKTCTCTAACGGATTTGCCTTGAACGAAGGAAACCTCGAATTTCGGYGTTAGTGAACWCCATGTTTACGTGGCTATAACTGTTGAACGCAATATCCAAACTCATCATGCATAGCGTCATTTTGTAGGYTATGTCAAGGCCTTTCAAARWYGTATGGTATTACCAGAYACGAGCTCTATAGCGCTTTMTACATAGCAGCGAAATTCARAAGACAAAAAGGCGGATATATTGTGTTGGAAAGTAATTGTCAATAAAGTTGTCGAACCAAACCGGCGCTGTGGTCAAGAAAATGTGATTATGAAATATCATAAATATCTACATAACCATTTGTGGTATTAACCTTGTACCTCTCTCTTCAATGACATCTATTTTCAGCGCCATGCCAACTATAAATTCTGCATTGGATGAAAAAACAACAACCAGACAATTCAGACAAGGCTAAAAGCCAAAATTTATTAAGCTTTTTTGGTGCTTTCGTCACAAAAATATACACATATGRTACATACATATGAGTGCAGTAAGCTATGGTGATGAAATTGAGCAGCGTTTGCCACAAGCTCTTGTGCGCTAACGAATAATTCAATTTCATGGCCCTCAGGACAGACAAGGGCAGCAGTAAAGGCATGAAAATTGAGCTTATGCACGTATTAATTGGTGAAATGGTTTCGAAAGGGTATTAGAAGGCAGGATAGTGGTGAAAGGCCTATGTATAAACCTATGCACACATATAGGGAAAACAAGCTTCCCACACGTAGATTCACATATGATATATATGACTATGTAGGTATAAACGCGAACGTAATTGGTCCACTTTTATTGCGCCGCTAATGCACTAGCCTCAAATGGAAAAAATGCTGTGTCCACGAACATTTCGCACACACTCACACATATCTTACAACCGCCAGCTTATCGATTGGTAAAAACGTTCGCACAAAATCCCACAAATTGGCAAATTAAAGGCAACTTTGCTTCAGACTCCAACATGCGGCCGAAAAAGTAACATCCAGGGTTTGTCCGGAAAGTAATAGGACTGATTTATTTCCGCCAGGGCTAATAAACTAGCGGCTGGTCAGTTGTCTCCGAGCATCTGGAGAGTCAGGACAAACATTTTTGCGCGAGGTGTTTCCGTGAGTGGTTCAAGTGGTACGGTGGTGGTTTCCGTGAGTGGTTCAAGTGGTACGGTGGCACTAAGCCTTTTTGGAGAGCCGGGAAGATGTCGGTGATAAAGACTGTGTTTTGAACTCAGATCATTGGCTAAGTATTCTTTTAATTGCCCAGATGTTAATTTTTTCAAAATCTGTGGTTTATGACATTGTCACGGCCCTTGAACATGCGCATGGTGTGCTCGAAGATAGTCCCAAAAGTGCTCACTGACGACCAGATATTGCGCCTTTGATGTGAACAGTTACCTAACCAARGCCGGCATCGCAACGCTTCCRCAACCGAYGCAGAAGGAACCTATTTTGAAAGGTTTCAAAAAATTGTAAGGTTTAGTTCAACAAATTTTTTTTAAAAGATTCAGTCTTAGTACTTTTCGGACAAACGCTGTATTTTAATAATGTAAGAGAAGCAAATATTTTAAGGAAGTCTTCGATAATTCATCGAGGCAATCCACATATTATCTTATTTTTTAATAATGGTTCAATAACGCCTAGGTCCCTTGTATAAAGTCAAACATGATTGGTCGATTCATCTCCTGAAAAATATGAGCCAAAAATATCATATACTCAACTCTTTACAATATTTTTTTAATCCAAAGGTTCCCACTACAGTTATCGATAAAAAAATTTAAATAACTATTGTAAATCTCGATGTGGTTTTATACGCTTATTCTTACTAGGAAAACTTGCAACTCGTTATCTTGAAGGCAACACTTTWACTGTGTATAATTTTAAGTGTTAAATGGAATATAATACACATTGTCAAAATCACGCGCATTTCTTTAAAATTACAAAAAAAAAAATATGTGCGATTAAGAAAGCCGGCGCTGGACACAAGAATACCSAACAAAGTTTCGAAAATGTGGAAATTGTCGTGTGTTTATGACAAAATCACTTTGAATATGTGCTGAATTTCACACGTTACCAAACAAAAGGCTAACATCCAGGTATCATAAACATATCTTAAGGAGTGTGTTTGGTACAAAAGCTACCAACTTAATTGGTAATCGACACTTGTCAGGGGTAAGTAAGTAATTGAAGTGTTTAATAGTGCACATAATCCACACACATGGGTTATTCCATTTGCATGCCAACACATTTTTGTATAAACGCAAATATGAGCTGAGTTTCTATTATGACCAAAAGTAGTAACTATTGATATCAGCAAGGAACCGACTTTCATTCATAGCCACACTTTGCGTCCACTTGTGGGCATATTTACAGATTGCCTGAATGTCAATAAAGATGTGATATTTTCAAGTGCGCTGCATGAGAACGTAAAATATATCATATAATACATATGTATATACATATGCCTGTAAGTATGTATCTTTCTTATAAATTCAAGTGTTACACTTTGAGGGTTCTCTATCAATAAGGTACAGCAGATGTGTGCGTGAGAGTGGTCGCTGCAGGCGAACTATCCATACGAGTATATGACAGCATTGCGGAACACTACTTGTCCATTGCAGCAGGCGTTGCTTCGGCAAAACTTTCAAGTGTGGCAATGCATGTCAAAATGTCAATTACCGAAATGTACTTACAAATAACGCTCGACGAAGATATTGTATGGCAAAACTTAAAAGCATGTGAGTATTAAAGCGGAGATATGGTGACCCTGTAGGCAAATTAGAGAGGAAAATAGTTATGACTCTCAATTAAAATAAAATTAGTTTCTTGATGAATTACTATCTGATTTAGATTACGCTTTTAAATTTTTAATAATTTTTTTTTTACTTCCTCTAATTATTCACTTATTTACTCCCACAGGAAAACAGTAAAATATAAATAATTTCTCTAATCACATTGATTTCTATTTCGAAGTTTTTTTGTTCGGAGCCTGCAACATAGCTTAAACAGCTCAGTAGTGGAACATTTGATGTTTGAATTTTAAGAAAAGATAGCAAATATGTCAACTCATGTGGAGCATGACAAATTCATATGACAATAAAAATTCGTTTCGAAAAAGTGATAGCTCAAAAATTTTAAATATCGGCGATATCCCATAAATGAAATATGATTTGAATAATTTTATAGACAGACAACGTTTAGAAATCCAAAAGTCGAAATTGCATACACAAAAGGTGCAACCAAAATGATAATGTCCCAAAAAGTCGATCAAAGCACTTCCAGACGACTTTAAAGGTTGTTGAAGAATAACAACTGGGTATGGAGACTTCTGTGAACATTCTGCAAAAAAAAAAAAACAGGCGAAGAAAGGATAAGGTAAATGCAAGTTACAGCTTTAGTTACCAATAATACTACTCATAAAATATTTCCACAACGCGCATTGACTACTCAAATTCTCTAAGCTCAAATATTGCTAAGCTATAATTAATGATTAGCCGAAGGAATAGTAAAAAATATACCGTATGTGGAGTGTTGACTTCATGATATTTTTTAGTGCAATGTAAGAACACTAAAGACGCTCCATGTATTTTTATATGCGAACAATTTTAGAAGAACAACTACTAGAGTAGACACAATGGTGTAGGAGAATATATAGTTACACAAGTATGAATGCTTTTATGTATAAGTTAGRTCATGCTTAACATTCCAATTGCATTAAGCTCTTCAAATATTCAAAAGACATGCCGTTGTGGTTAAGACTTGTGCACAATTTGGATGTGTGTTGCGTAGAAAGAAACATTTTTGGAGCATAAAGTTACACTCGATGCTCTGCCTGCAACTCCTGCAATACAGTACTCATTTGGCCGACTATTTGGCGTCTACACAGCACTTGGCTGCCACTATGTCTCTCAGTGCTGGCATTTCGAATAACGGTAAAAGGCAAAGTGGCAACAAAAGATTTCCCATATCATCGAAATATTCAATAATGGTTCCATTTCCGTCCAATTTGTTGCCAAATATTTGTATTACTTCGGATATACATATACTGCTTCTACGCATACATACATATATACTTTATGTCTAAAAGCTCATAGTACTTTCTGTATAGTATGTTGTACTGGCGCATATAATAGGTTGTCAAAAAAGTCTTGCSGTATTTTTTATTGAATTTTCAATTGTTCACAAAATATTTTTTGATGACATGCCCAGCTCTTGACCGATGCTACATCTGCCACTATGCCGGTCTTTGTTTGCGACGTTWTAACTCATGAACGACTYAAAGAAACGACAATCAATCAAACACGTGTTAGCGCGTGAAGTGAGCTTTCCAAAAAGGTATAGCATGMCYCGATGAGACGAATAAAACAAGAACTACGCGCTCACAGCGCCAACTAGCGAAAACACCGCAGACTTTTTTGACAACCTCATACGTATATACTATATGTGACTGTATTTGCATATTTCTTTGCTTTCTGAAATCAAATTTTCGTTTTTCTTCATAATTCAGTGCACACGTATTTTTCACCTCTGTCATCTTAAAGTATTACTTTAGAATGCTTCAATGTAATTCTTTATTCCAAGTCGTGTTTTCAGATTGTATCAACTATATTAACTACTAAGAGATTCTATTAAAAGTTTGAAGGTTGTACGATAGTTAGGAAGAACTGGCCATATCCATCCAGACCAACCAGATTTCAATTTTTCTCATCACTTTGATCATATATATATATACTATGCATATATAACTACCTCGATTGATTTCAGGTGATACATCCAAGTACAACCGTTAGGTGAACAAAACCATAATACTCTGTAGCAACTGGTTGCAGGAGTATAAGAATTAATAACAAGAAATAAAAATATATAAAAATATTATAATTATTAATATAGACTAATAAGAGATGGAAAAATATTTTTCAGTTTGAGTGTAGTGATTTTCTGTGCAAAAGTTTATTGTCATAGAAGATTGGAAAAAGGGTAAACCATGCTGTTAAGTAGGGTTTTCTAATATACTCGATTATATTTTAAGACGATCAGCGTAAGTTAAAAAACTTGTTTCTATGAGAACGGGAAACGGCAAAATGAAGGATAAACGATTTCTTAGTTTTTCTGGATCAGTAATTTGATCTCTATGGAGAAAGTCTTGGCTTGTAGGAAAGTGTATTATTCCCTTACTTTTTATTTACTAAGCCACAAATTAAGGAAATTTTTAGGAAATAACTGTTAATCGTTCTGGATGTAAGGTAAATTGGTGAAGGAAACTATATGATGATTCCCAATACTATAATATTTACCTCATACCATAACTCTTTAACTCTTTGAAATATGTCAATGCGGTAGGGCTTATGTCTTTTTTAAAGCCAACAAAAGTCTTTCCTTTGCAATTCCCTGTGCTTGCTGAATGGTGTTCCAGTAAAGTGYAGGCGGAGGTCGGTGTATAAAGCGCAACAAATAAATGATCAGAAATCAATTCTTAACTATAGTTTGCATTTTCTTGTATCCAAAAGCTATGAATTCCTGATAATATACAATCATAAATATTTATTCCATTGACTTATTTTATTTCGTATTAAAATRTATTCCCTCTTGGACCGCGAGGTGAACATATAATAGTATGTTTAAATTGTTCAAGATTCACCAGAATAAAAAAATAAAAAATAAAAAAATAGGGAAATACCAAAACAAGCTGCAAAAGTCTAAGAAAACCTTAATTTCCAATTAATTTTGTTAAAAAGCAATTTAAGTACTCCAGCACTAACATATTTAATGATGCTTAACAAACTGTTATTTAACTTTTTCACAAGTTTATCAGCTCTACCAAGCATATAAAATAAATAAAAATAAATAAACAAATAAAACCGAAACCAAACCGAATCGTAGAAATAAAGCTCCTGCGGCGATCCGAGCACAAGTAGTAAGCAAGCAAGCAATAAAACTTTGAAAACCACTAAAGTATATGGACGAATCTAGCAAAGTAAATAACATTGCAGTAGAACTGGCACAGTGGCGAGCATTTGATTAAACAGCAAATAGACTAGACTTTTGAATATATTGAAGGGCTCTTGCAAACTCAGAAGAGGCAGTGGCACTGCAGATTGTTTGCAATTAGCATGTGACAACAGCAAAAAGAGCGATGCAAATACCAAACTCGACAATCGATTACTAACAGCAGCAATGACAATAAAACCACCAGAAATGTCAGCAACCACAGCAAAAGCCGTAAATAAACAATAAAGGTGACAACAGAAACAATTGAATCGAAGTGATTGACAAAATCACTCAAACTGCCTGCGCTCCGATGGCCACAATCAGAGTAAAAGCCATAGAGTATTGTGCTAAGGCAAAAGGATGGACAAGCCGACGTCATGTAGTTGAACACATAAATCAGCTGATAAAAGACAAATAACAAGTTGAAACCCATATCAGTTCTAATAATAGCAGCAATAGCTCCTGCAGCAGTGAGTTGAGATTGYAATTGATCGATCTATCTTAGTCGAATATGTGTGTTACAGTATGACAGCCCAAAGCGATGTACATAGAGTATGTATATGTGAATTAGTAGCTATTTCGGAAAAGAAAAATAAAGATACAAACTCAAGCTCTAATGCGGTATACTGGGATCCCCTGTGCCAAATTACAGTTTAATATCTTTATTTAGTTTTAGTTATGACGCTTTATAAATATATACCTTTTTATTGTTTTTTATTACCAACTGCATTGTACAATGTCCTTGAGTGTAAAAAATTAAAAAAGCCATAAATTCGCTTTGGAAAATTAGTTTTATTTATCTACAAAATTTGTGAAAATAATCATAAATTCAGGACCAATTCACTTTTGCTCGATACGACTACCTTTTGCCTTAWCTATGGCCTTGAGGCGGTAAAAAAACGTTTTGCAAGCTGCCCGAATGTGACTTGCTGGTATTTTGGCCCACTCACGGACAATGGCTTTCTTCAGCATCTCGAGACTGGTGTATTTTTTACTTCGGACCTTGCTGTCCAAGACCTTGCTCAGAGAGAATAATTCATTGGATTCGAATCTGGTGAACTCGAGAGCGATTGTGTGGTCGTAATGAAGTTTGGAACGTTATTTTTCAGCCATTCTTGGTTCAGTCGCGCTTTGTGAGACGATGCTGAGTCTTGTTGAAACTTCCATGGTTTGCGAACGAAATTTTTGTTTTTGCCCACAGCTTCAAAGCAGCCTCCAGAACACTTTCCCGATAATATGTCGCATTTACTGTGACGCCATACTCGATGAAAACAATTGGAGAGCGGACATTTGCGGTGACAGCGGCACAAWCCATTATTTGTGGCGGGTGCTGCCTTTTATGAGYRYTTGGAGCRCACTTATRARARCTGYYCCGCCACTATATCAAAATCGTGTTTGGCGACTTAAACGCCAGGGTGGACAAAAAAGGTATGACCGTAGTGGTCGGCAAATTCAGCCTCCACGTTGAAACATACCCAAATGGGTTGAAGCTGATCGACATATGGTTATCTCTAGTACTAGATTATCAAGCCACCTGGCGGTCTCCGGATTAACAAATCACCAACCAGATCGATCATGTTGTGTCTATAGTGCTTTAGATGTGAGTGCAGTCCGAGGTCCTAACATCGACTCGGACCACTACCTTGTTGCAGCCAAGATTAGCACCCGCCTTTGTGCAGCAAAAAACACTCGTCAACAAACACAAGGTTCGACGTCGAGAAACTGCAATCACAACAGATAGTCGAACGATTTTCTACTCGACTTGCATTMCTGCTCTCTGAGAGCACTCGTCAACAGCTCGGTATAAGGGAACTGTGAGACGGCATTTCAAGCTCCCTACGTACAKCTGCAACCGAAACCATTGGTTTTCGAAAAGTGCAAAAGAACAGCTGGTACGACGAGGAATGCCATGTTGCAGCGGTGAGAAAACAGGCTGCCTAAATCGCAACGTTACGATCGACCACAACACGTGCGGGATGTGATAGGTACCGAGAGTTGAAGAGGGAAGCGAGCCACATTTGCAGACAGAAAAAGAAAGAGGCCGAAATGCATGMGTACGAAGAGCTTGATAAGTCGACAGTAGTAATGTGTTTGAGAAAAAGGTTTTGYGAAAGATTTATGGTCCTTTGCGCATTGGGAACGGCGAGTACCAAAGTCGATGGAGGATGAGCTGTACAAGATATGCGGCGATGTTGCCATAATTCAATGAATCAAGAGACATCTGGCTAGGTCAAGTTGTACGAATGGATCAGAACAGTCCAGCTCTGAAAGTATTCAGTTCAGTACCCGCTGGWGGAAGCAGAAGACGAAGAAAAGTACTCAAAGGTCGTCAGGACACCTTTTATTATCGAAATCGTAGTTTTTTTGCATTGGAATGCTTATTGTTCGAGCGCTATTTACAACGAGTTCGTACAAT
>NW_017534797.1:905039-911855 GCF_001853355.1 Bactrocera latifrons
AGGGAAATTACACATAATATCTACAAAATGGTAAAGAAGCATGCTAGAATTATATCAGGTCTCATTGTGCTTTTATAAAACTTATTCATAATTTTCAAATAGGGGTGCCATGCAATTTGGATAAAAAAGCCAATTGATTATAATAGCTTTAAAAAATTATACATAACACAATAGAAGGATGTAAATAAATAATTATACTCGTATATATTTTTATATTTACTTTACCGTAGGGTTGCCAATAATTTTCAAAATTTAGGAAATTAAAGAACTTGTATTAAAATTCTACAAAAGYAAAGAATGTGTGTTATTAATTTTCGACCAAATCTGTTTTATTCAAAAATTTATCTAAATGGTAAATCAATTTTTTTCTTTGTTTGAGTGATATAAATATTATTTTCACATAAGTGTGAAGAGAAAACAACTAAACTTCAACCATAAAAATGTAAATTTTTTCAAAAGTGTTACCAAATACAAAGAAACAACCAAATCAATGAAACTATGCCCATACTACTCTCTTTTTATTACAATAATAAAACATTTTATTACAATAATATAAAAAAATATTGATATTTTAAAGTCAAAGTCTAAACTAAATTTATTTAGTGTTACAATCTTGTTTGCTAACYACCTCTTACTTAATTATTAAACCTCTTTCTTTCTGGCCAACTCAACTTTGTTTCTAAACTGCCGTCATATTAAAAAACGAATAGCGGAATCATTTAAGAAGAAAGAAAAGTTGAAAATTTTAATGAAGCAATTTTCATAAAAAGGACCACGCATATTTGCATTTTGCTGGCACATTCATCTGATGGCCAGACTTCGCGTTACTGGCAGTTTGACAAATGACGCAACCCTGCTTGGTGACAAATGCGAATTGCCGCAAGGCATACAAACAGTTAACCGTGCATTGTCATGCAAATTGGAGCGGACAGCAAAAAATCTACTTGCATTCACAAGGTATACCAGCAGGTGAATCATAATTTCCACGGTGGAAGCTGTCGACACCACGGGGAACAGCAACCGARATGCTTTCACAAGGACAACTGAGCAAGTGAGTTTTAACGAATGTCCCTACGTTGTTTGCCTAAGTGATGACGTCGTTCAAAGGCATAATAGGCGTTGAACAAAGGGTTGACAGTGGGAAGAAATAATAACAAGAATGCTTATGTCCGTTTAGACGTAACAATAACCACGAAACTTGACTAATGCGTATAGCGGAGCTGCCATAAAAAGTGAAATGCGAGCATTTCCTTTTTCGGAGTTGGAGTTGAAATAATTTTTATCACTAAACTTTTCGTTCTTTGCGTAACAGGTAATAGATATCCCCAGATAGTTATGTAGGTATCCACTGCCACTTATATTGCGCCGTGTGGCAGTAAAGAAAACAAACGTGCTTGGTGACATAAAGGATGCTGTRAGATTTCACTCAGGTTGCATTGCTCAACTTTACTTGATTTAAATTGCACATTGGAGCCGTGCAATGCTTATATCAGGAAGATGAAAGGCAGGAACATGTAATTGAAGCTTGGTGTACGAGTAGATGATTGACCATCGCAAGCTGCATAYTAATATGTTTAAGGAATGTTTAATGCCACCGAAACACATCGCTTCTTGCTAAAGCAACATCTGCGTAAGCCTGCCTGATCATATCAAACATCTTTTTCGCAGATTTACTGAGCTTCACACAGAATTTTATCATATGTGACCTGGTCCATGAAAAGGGAGCTAACGTGCGAAAACTAGTTTTCTATCACGTGAAAAAGCATCTCATCTTCCATCCGAATCTAACTTAAAAGTGAAAATTGATTTTTTTACACCTAACCCCTTTCCGTAGACCAGGTCACATATAACTCTGCTTTAACGAACGCTGCATTTTCGGCATGCACCACTCACAGAAACACGTCGCGCGAAAATGTTTGTCCAGACTCTCCAGGTGCTCGGAGACAACTGACCAGCCACTCGTTCGTTAGCTAAGAACACTGYTAGTAGTCAGAACTTCGAAATCGTAGATAATTTCACCTATCTTGAAAACAGCATTAACAGCAACAACAAAGTCAGCCTCAAATCCAACCCAGAACAAGTCCTGCTAGTTCGAAATATGAAGGCAATTGAAAAGCGAAGTCCTCTCTCAAAGAACAAAGACCAAACTCTATAAATCTCTCATTAAACCTGTCCTGCTATATGATGCAGAGGCATGGACAATGACAACAACTGATGTTTCTGTGACAGAAATATCACGGTGACAGCGATGTTGAAAGCAAATGCTGACTAACAATACTCACACGTACATACCCGAAATYATCTGTGTATCAAACACTTCACGGAGGTCCAGCCTGCATGCTGTTACATACCTTACACTATACTAGGTGTATTTGTTTGCTCTAAGTCAACACGAAAGTATGAAAAATCAAATGAAAATATCGTTGACTTTGGAARCATTGAAACTACGATACTATTTAATTGAAATTATAATATCCTTTCTCATCCTTAGAATCTCAATCAACTGCATTATATTACTTTGGCCATATTATCGTTAAGCTCTTGTTCCTAAATTTCGAAGTTCATCTTTTTATTATATAATATCTTATTTTCCTAATCGCCTAAATTCTCACCTTTATGTCATGCTGTCTGTGAGACTATTACCCAACTTTTGCCTGTGCGCCATTTTCCATACCCTTTGTATTCAATTACGCTCCCGCAACCATGTTCTGCTAAAGGAATACAAGAACTAAGAGGTTGGAATAGGAAAGRTTATGGACATAATGCAATTCTGAACCAGCTAAATATAATATATTCCCTCCAAGGTTAAATTTCAAGAGCTACTTCCGGTTGAGCATACTCTATAAACGTGAGTGGAAAAGAGGTTTGGTAGAAGTAGGATATGCAGGATATACATCTATCTATACTGACAGCTTCAAAATGTACTGCGGATCCTCTCTATCCGACTACCAAACTCAGCCAGGTTCCTCCCAATAGAAGTACTAGATATACGTATATATAAACTTGTTGAATCATCAAATCTGGTTTAATTTCACAGAGTATGCAACTCTTCAATGTCAGATATGTATTAGTCATRTGTAGCTACATTTTAKTACTTTCAACCGAYGTCGTTTAGCGCGTAAAACTTATTTGAACCTATTACAGCYCTCAATTAAGACGACAAAGTGCCAAATTATTGTCATATAAAATCCGTTGGAATGCACTTTTGGCACTCTAATCTGGCGCCACACATAAACCAAAGAAAATATCCATAAATTGTCGTAAGACACAAACACAAACACTAAAAAAAAGTTACCACATGCTCGGAGCAGAATCAATTTACCATTCCTTTCGATCACGTGTTCAGCAAATGGAACTGTAAAGATATAGGAAGTGACGAAAAAAATCAAAAAGAAAGAATTGAAAAAATTGTAATTAAGATCATTGCGGCATTGGCGCCACATAAGCACTTGGCAGATGTTGCCGACATGTCGCATATACATAGAATAATCATATGAAAATATATACATATATGAATATGTATAGTTATGTATGTATCTCTATTGAAAATTTGGACAACTCGATAATCCGAATTTCTGCGGTCCATAAAAKATTCAAATTTTATCTTTGTTGCGAACAAAGTCATACGCAAGATTAAACAAGAAATATAGTATAATGAAGTATGTGAAACGTTTGTCTAGCGTTTGGACCAAAACCAACTGAGGTGTAGACAATGTGGAGACACATTTTTATAGTTTCCGCTTAGCTTTCCTGATGATTTACTACAATTTGCTYTGAGCATTTTCCAAATGTAAAGCTGTTGTTGGCCGTGATTGAGTGCTTTTTTCCTTATATTCATACATACACAATTAATTTSCTAAGAGCWTGGCGATACATTARAATGTAGCAAAGTGTAATGGCTTGAYATTTTCTCTAATGTGCTGCCCATTGTGACTTTGTTACGCGGCGTTTATTGAATGAAAAAWCATCGTAAAGTCGCTGACCCAAAAATGATTGGTCATAAAATATTTTCGTTGCAAAAAAATTGCATTGCTCGATTTATGTTTTAACTATTTGCTGATTTTTCTCACTAAAGAAAAGTTTAATCTCACCTGGCAGCTGAATTTGGTATAGCAGAAATGCATACCGTGCGAAAAAAATATATACCTACTGAAAATTTACTAGTGAGTGCTATGGCTCTAGCTGACAATATATTGATCACTCCTATCGCAATTATCCTATAGTAAATCGTGTCTAATACAATTACATCTAGTGTCTATCTGAATTCTATAAATATTATTTGATTATCAGAAAAGCAATAGAAAATTATTATATAATAAACAAAATGTTTGATAAGCTTTCCTTAACAACGACCTGTATAAAAGTGATAAATCTGCAGAAATGTTTCTTCTTCCTCCAGTGATTTGACGGCAGAACCAGAAAATAATTTTTAACGATTTATCTGACCAAGAAACCAATTCAGCGATTTTATGGCAATTTTCGATGACTTCCTTCCGGAGCGTGGCGCATCTTCGACCTCCTCTACGCCAGAACGAAAACGTYGAAACTATCGTTGTGTGGTGGAAATGGAAACTGTATCGGGTCCATAAACTGCATAAATTTTATTGGCGGCTCGAGATGCATTTTTGCCTTTATCGCCGTATTTTTTCTTTATTTTACTCGATGTTTGCAACGCTATAACTCACGAATGACTTAAAAGAAACGACAATCAATCAAACACGTGCTAGCGCGTGTAATAAGCTTTCCAAAAGGATGCGACGAATAAAACTAGAACTACGCGCTCTCAGCGCCAACTAGCGAAAATACCGCAATACTTTTTTGACAACCTAATATTTGTTGTTGCCGCCCTAAAATTGCAACTTGCTCCACAGTAAGACAATCTTGAACAGCTTTGTTGCAATAATCATTGTTTTGTTTGCCGACCAAAATGTAGTCCAAACACACACACGCACACTGAAATGCATAGCAACAGAGAGATTTAGCTTTCGAAGCGTCCATGCTGGCCAAGTGGTTTGCTTGCACACATGCGATCATATCTCTTCTTTAATGCTGGTACGCTGTCATCAAGTTCGCGCAACTTTGCAGTACAACCTTACCACTGCAGTTGCTGACCGCTACCGCAAATACAATATGCATTTCTTGCCAGYTGTCTCCWATGTAYCATTGTCTACYTATATGTACATATTCACCCYCATTCAGTTATTATTCAATTTATGCTATTTCATGGATGCCTTGAGTGCCTCAAACTGAGATTTTAAAGGTCTAAAATAAATTAGCACATATTCGAATTATAAGAGAAAAGACTAACCTTTTTTAATTTTGAATTTTAATTAGCCTACCTTACATAATACTACCACACAGAAATAATGTATTACAGAAAACGAAATATAATATATCTTTTATGGTGTGAGCTTGAAGAAAGAAGTAAACGGGCTTGAGTTCATAAGAGAATATTCAGAAGACAATTTTTACTTTCCTTTGTCTTATTTTCAATCATCTTGATCCTTAAACCGAAAAAAAATGCATTTAATAAACACCGCACACAATCCAATTACAGGCGAGACGAAAAGTGCTACCGTAAACGACAAGTGAAGAAAATCCTAAAAAGGATTTGCGTGTGTGTGCAAAGATTCTATATGGGTAAAAAAGTTTAGAGAACACTTCAAATCTTATAACGCAAAAAGTATTTTGCTCTAAAAGAGCGTACCAAAAACACCAATGCAAAATGCACAMGTGCCGTGTGCTGGCTAAATCCTTTGCAGTGGTTGCAACATTCATGATGCAGTTTGCAATGCATAGTAAGTATGTATGTGTATATATGTATTGTTAAAATGTATATCTGTCAAAAGTGTTGCAGCAAATGTTAAAAAACAAACACTTCACTTCTCGTTTTCTTTTTAACTTTCTGGCACTGCTCTTTTTTCCTTTTAAGGGCTTTGCAAGCTTTCAATTGCACTTCAAATATGGAATATTTTCAACGAACGGATATTGAATTTTTAAGACAAAAGAAACATTTTGTGTATAGTATTATGTAGGTGAAGTACGAAAGGCTCATTGAAAATAAGATATGGAAAGATAGACATATTGCTAAATAAATAAAGGCAACGTCAAACAATTGAAGAGCTGCCATTTCATCCAGAAAAAAAACGACTTCTTGGTGTCATCTATGGAAAGGTGGAATCATTGGTCTATATTTCTTCAGAAATGATGTCGGTGAGAACGTAATCTGGCCTTGCAGCAAAACATCACGCATGTCATCCGCCAGCTAGCAGTCAAGATTTTCGAAGGATTCATTGAAAATTGAACTCAAGGGATGGACCATCTGAACACATTTGTTTGCATTGACATGCTCGAAGCCTTTCCACCAAGCCGCCTATCCTGCCAATTCCCCCCAGCTCTATAGACTTAAGTTAGACATTTAAATAAATTTCTTATTCTCAACGAGCTAGTGCAAAACATTGTARTGTTTCGGGCACTCTCCCGCATATCTTACCTATTTATACGCTTTGAAGTTAAGCAGACTGACTTATAGGTAGACAGACAATCCGTTGAACTAAATACTCGAATAAATCTAGGTGTCTAAATCCACAAAAGCGCCATCAAACCCGCCGAAATCAGTGAACCAATAAAATGCGTATTAGCCGCAACACATCGCACGTTTATTGAAGCTTAATACCGCATTACGTATCAGTTGCCTAAGTCCATTAAGGTGTCAAACCAAACAGYTTTTTCGGTGCCCAGTTACTGCTTTCATTCCACCGAGTATTTAATACACTTTTTTTTCTCCACCGTTCATATAATCCACTTAATGTCAAT
>NW_017534797.1:914492-936085 GCF_001853355.1 Bactrocera latifrons
TAAATAAATTAGTGAAAAGATACATTTTAAAGCTTAATGTTTTATCGAATTAGCTTCGCAGCAAAAAACTTGAACACTTAAATTTTCACACACTACATAAATTTACAAAWAATTCACGGTTTCAAGCACGTAATTTGACTCATAAGACATTAATAATTAAGTGCAATGAAATTTTCCGGTTGCAAATTACAATGAATATGTATATGTATATTTTTGGCTAGCTAATTAAAAAATAAAAAGTCTTCAATTGCGATTTAAAGCAGAAAGAAAGCGCTGGTGAAAAGATGCAAAAGAAACATCAGCGTCCCAAAATTGTAATTAAGCCAAGAATRTAAAATAAGGCATCGTTGAAACATTACCACAGTGGTGGGGTATAATTAAAAATACATTTACAAAGGTTCCGTTAAAATTATGCCTCTCAGCGTAAAAAATAATTCAATTATTTCACACTTATATACCAAATTTTAGCTTTCTCTTAAGGAAGTTTCCCAATGAAATTATGATTTCGCTTATAATTGTGACTCAAGCGAAAATTGGGTTCTTATAGATTTATTTGAGACTTTCGTCTTCAATCATCCTAACGGTTTTACTATCTCTCCAGTCTTTCCCGTCGGAGCACAAATATGATGCGTATATTCAGCCGAAAAGAAWATCTATTACCAGATTGTGTATGTACATGCCAGTCACAATGGCGTGGAGTAATGCGGAAGTTCAAAATGAACAGCTTCCACGGTGGAAATGTTCATCTGTCGGTATAATGCAAGTGTGCGTTTGGCTTATCTGTTGGGTTGTTCTCTCTAATTTGCACGACAATGGACGGTCAACGGTTTATGCGACTTGCAGCAATTCATATTCTTTAAAAATTAGATATGATTGCTCTTAATAATCATCATTGATATGATTATTATATTTTGTATTTTAATTAATCTACTGTTAGGCCGAACAATTGTCATCTCCACAAATGAACGCACAGCCAGTGAAGCAAACAAACAAGCCATTTTACACCATTCTCACAAACGAACAATGTGACCTGGTACCATTTTAGCGAGATTATTTTGCACTTTTGCAGTCGCTAAGCATAAATTCCCTGGCCGCGTACGCTAGAATGCCTGTTTGCCTTTTAGTCAACTTGTAACCCGTCTGTCAACTCATTTTTCCATGCCATTATATACGCGCCGCTTCGCTCAGCTGAACCAGTTGTTTTTGTTTTTTTTTTTACTTTGTGCGTTGGTTATTCTCGGTGCAGCTGACCCAGTGTCAAGAGTTGACAAAGGCGGACAAGAGGCGATTGAAATAACCCGGCAGCTTGACAGTTACATTTAGATTTTGCAAACTCGTAGGAATAAGCGTCCGAACTGTACGCATCCCAATGCGAAACGCTGCTAGCTCGATAAATAATATTTATTTTCATGACCTCAACATTTGTGTAATTTTCTAAATTGAACATAAAATATATGTAGAAATGTATTTTCAGTTAATCAAGATATATTTGTAGATTCAAATGTAATTTATAAACTTATTTGGAATGGAGAGGGAAACATTTCTATATTTGCTTTCGAAATCTGGCCACAAGGTCGGCGTAAAGCAATGTTTTGACAAAAAACAACCATCAGAACAGTGCTCTCTAGCTTCCCCAATAGTGGGCTACTTCTTAAGAAGTTGTTAAATCAAAGGGGTTAAGTTAATCGAATATCTCTGAAAACGCTGTTTGCATAGGGACACAAAAAAAAAAAAATAGACCGATTAAGGCAGCAAACGACGCCATATTTTTCTTGCTTTTTTGACATTTGTCTTCAGTAAGGTTTGCCAGTTCATTATGGAAACATATATGACCCATCATCGAGTCGATGTTGTTATTTTAAAATTTACTACCAAAATTCTGAAGTAGTGGCCTCAACCTTAAGAGCATGTTTTCCAATAAGTGCGCTACAAAAGGTTTAAAAAAAAAAAAACAAAAACGCTTTGG
Organism: Bactrocera latifrons; assembly: GCF_001853355.1. NCBI lineage: Eukaryota > Metazoa > Arthropoda > Insecta > Diptera > Tephritidae > Bactrocera > Bactrocera latifrons. Next base: position 916,459 of record NW_017534797.1, read on the forward strand.
GATGTCAATGAAATTTTTAATTTCTGTTAAACTGCATTCATAAGTACTTCATTAGAGACCATTTTATTCCGAAAAAATTACGGTTTGTTGCGGTTTTTGGGCCCGCGGCGTCATTGGATCGTACTTCTTCCGTGATGCTCAAGATGCAAGCTTCTGTGAATGGGAATCGCCTCCGCTTAAAGATACTTTCTCCCTGAATTGAATTATATGGACATGCTACACAGCGAATGTCACAATCAATTTATTGAAAGCAAGTTTGGTGAACATGTTATCTCAGGAAACGGTMCAGTCAATTGGCCGCATCATTCGAGCGATTTGACGCCATTAGACTATTTCCTGTGGCACTRCATCAAGTCTATGGTCTATGCCAAGAAGCCAGTGACGATTGATGAACTTCGTACGAATATCAAACATGAAATTGCAACAGAATCAGTCGATTTATGCCTGAAAATCGTCGAAAATAGGGTTTACCGTCTGGACTTCTGCAAACATACCCGTGGTGGTCATGTAATAGAAATCGAGTTCTATACATAATGGCAGCGACTGTAGTTTCACACGAATAAATAATTTTATTGATACTCGCATTTCATTGTTTTGTTAGTGCTATTTTTATGACTACATCCTTCCTGATACCGTAATAGGGTTGTAGTCCAAATAAAACCACAAAGTTCACTTTTTACTCCACAGTGCCCACTAAAAATCTTGTTGTTGTTGTTATTGTAACGGCAGAATACACTATAAATCTTCTATTGTAATGGTTATGTGTGCACTTTTTCAGCTTTGTTGTTTTCTGTTGCTGGATACTGTTTATTAGTTTTTTTTTTGTTGTTAATAATGTTGCCACTTTCGCTTTGTGTGCATTATCGTTTAGATATATTACACTGTATTCACTCTACAATCACCCAAGAGTTAATTTATTCAACCATCAGTATATGTGTTCATCGCAATGGCAAATGCGTTGTTGGAAATGCAGGTGATGGCGATACAGGTTGCKACGATGCTGGTGATGATAATGATTACACGTCCCATTAAGTATGACYTTTGACCGCAGACCATGCGCAAGGACTTCTTTGCTAGTATTTAAGCGTGTAGTTGAGTTTTTTAATAGTAATCCTTTTATGGACATATAGTTTAATTTTTTGTGGTAAATATATGGCTTAATAAAAAAACACAATGTTTTGTCTGAGGTAAAGTGCTAACTTAGTATTATCGTAACAAGACTCTATCCAACTAATTACTATCTAATAGCTTTAAGTATGATAGATGTATCTTTAGTATCGATTTTACAAACATCTTTTCTTCGATTTCGATTTTRATGTCTGCGATCTTTCCGACTAACGGACTTTTTTTAGAAAATTTCTGAGATTTCTAACTCATTTTGAATAAAACGTGCTCGGTATTATTTGGTTAATGGCGAGAGCGCTACTAGCCCATTGGTTACGACGCCGGACTAGCTTCGAGTTAGTTCAGAATAGTTTTTGTGGAAGGAAAAGACCGAGAAGTGCTTTAGTTCAATTATTTTGATTTATTTTACTTTTTATTTAATTTMTTTTCATAATATACCACAMATTTTAAACTAACAGCTTTCCACGAAACATTTTTTCAAAATTATGCAGTATATTTTTTCTCAAGATAATGTTTTCCGTTAAAAAAAATTGTGATATCTGTTTATACAAATGAGTTCATTCATTCCGGAACAATATCAGTCCTAAATACAAAGTAGGTTGATGTGTATTTGTTTAAAAATTTAATGATCCATTTGCTCCATTTAAATATTTAGCAATCGCTTTGCAATGCCTGGCCTACATACACGCAAAACACAGGCTGTAAATGTAAATGTATGCAAGTATGCTTGTGACAATTGCATTTGCATTTTCCAACCAATTGTGTGGAAAGCGATTTCAACAGCAAATTTCTAATTACGTATACGCCATGGCGTGCACACAACGTTTTGCACTTARCRMMGTTTTCATTGCTTTCGATGCTGTCMACGCTGCTATCATCAACACTATTGTTAAACAACCCATTGTTATGTTGGCAGTAATGTCCTYTTGCTGCTTTTATGTTCATCCTTGCCACTGTTGTTGTTTTTAATGTTGTTACACCGTTGCTTACCGACTACGTGGCTGTATTCGAGTGTATTTTTCGGCAGGTAATTTTCGCCTTGTGGCAAATTTTTTTTTTTTTGCTACAAGCGGGCATTCTAAACGATAATTTTGCACTACGTCACACTCTCAAACACATTTCGATTTGCATGCTATTGCCGTGCTTCTTATTTTTCGCCCGATTTCGCTTGTGGGTATATTTGAGTTTTGTATAATTTTCTCCCGTTTATGATTCTTTTAAGTACAATGTGATGAGTATTTTGCAATTAATAYCTTTGCAACGTAYTGCTACAGARTATAATAGGTTTGTTCACCTAACRTTYKTATGTTTCAGAGTTAATCACTTATTTCAAATCAGTTTATTTCTGMATTACGCTCCTCATTCCCCAAATTTTCCTCCCTGACTCTTTCGAAATTGATACATTTCTGTTTTCATATGTTACTTAAAAAGGACACAATAGTATTACTGCCTCCCAAGCAAATTTTTTTATAGCTATCGTAGTCTCTAGCTTATTCTACTATACCTGATTATCACCAATCCATTGCAAAGTAATATTTGCCACCAAAAATATTAAGAAAACATATTGTTCCATACTCCATTACTGCCCAGCAATTATTGATTTTAATGCACCAATAATTTGTTTATTCTTTCGCTACAGTTAAACTTCCATTATTTTATTWCACCTTCATTTTTGTTGTTTTGGTTCCAAACAAAAGTTTCTCACCCTCCATTTAAGCTGACATATCGCTTTGCACTTCCCAAACTTAAGCTGTCAGCTGAGTTAAATGCTTTGGTACGATGTCGTATATATGTATGTACGTTGTATAAGCTAATGGATATTATATTGATTTCCTTAACAATTTCTTATAATGTCCGATGCAAATATGTCGTTATGTATACCCACAAATATATGCATCAAGTTATTTCAAACTTTTTACTTAATCGTCTTGCTCAGCTCGTGTACTATTAACTTAATATTTTAGTTTCACATAAATTTAATTGAAAAACTTTTCTGACTACTTCTTGGGTTATTGTGACTGTCACGACATCGTTGTTACCGGAAATACACTGGAAACTTAAATATGTATGCCAAAGTGTATATGTTTGTGTGTCAATTGATAATTGGCTGATCGCATTGGATCCCTTTTCGGATGTCTAATTTTCGACAAAATACATTCAAAGGGCCTGACTGCCTGTTTTGAAGTATCTAACAATGTGTCAGATAAACAGGCAAAAAYTTGCGTTCTATACTGTAGAAAATCGCGATGAAAACGTAATTTGGAAAATATACCACATATTTCTATAAATTKTATTTTTCGATCTTTAACACTGGGAATAGTGGGAACAGTTGAGTTAAAAAAATTGGATATAATAAAGCAATAAATGCTTAATGCGTCGAAGTTTGTTTTTGTAACCAAAAGGCATTATTTTGTAAGCGTTCATAGCAATAATTTATTCCCAATTGTGTTTCAGAACCCCTTATGTTCTTATTTTGAGTAATTTATATTTATACATAGAACAGAAAAAAGCTCTTCAAATTCTTCAACCAGTTGGAAAGCGCCATATACCACACATATATTGGCAAGGACATGTGGCARCCATTAGTAAAAAGTTCGAACTCTGGAACTTGGAAACAAATTAGAAGTTGCTCTAAGTTTTGTAGTTTCATTTTATTCAACCATTTCTCTCTTCTCTGAAACATGCCGCCATTCACTCGACTACTTGTTGGACAAAGTTTTAAGTCGCTTTAGYTTGGCTGCCGTTATTGTCAATCTACATATAGATACATACATACATACATATGTGTACAGAGTGCAACATTCTTCTTCAATGCTGTGAGTAGTTTTTAGTCAGCCGCCAACCATCCAATATTGACCCCTCTAATGTCCGCTACTGTATTTTCTCTGTGTTTTCATTCCTTCGTTCATTCTTTGAATGTCATAAGCTAGTTGTTCATATTTGACTTTCTCAAAATTGCCGATAGCTATTACTTACGCTCCAAACTTTGGCTTCGTCACTTTGCGTAAATGAGTTTACGAAATTTATCACTTATATAAGGTGTGTTCCAAAGTAAGCAGGACTTAAAACAATGGTTATTTCGGCAAAAGCAATTAATTTTATTCAAAATAGTCTCTTTCTGTTTCAATACAGCTTTTGCACGATTCAAAAGCATGTCGAACGAGTGTTTTAGCTCATTGGCCGGTWTGACCGCCAGTATGCCGGCGCAAGCCTTTTGAATGGCCTCTGCGTCTGCATAACGYTTTCTTATCATGGGCAAATGCATTTTTCCGAAAAGGAAGAGGTCGCACGGTGCCATATCAGGTGAAAATGTGATAAATCGATGTTTTGGAGATGTTTAGTTTCATTTCCATGAATTACAATGATAATTTCGTGATGATTGATGAATTCACTCACAGTTTGGATGGAATTTGAGGTGCTCACGGATTTTRTTTGCCCCACATGTTGATCGTAATTTTTGCCCTCACGACCACTTTGAAAACGTTGAAACCACTCTTGCACTTTGCTACGAGATAGGCAATCATCGCCATAAACTTGTTTCATCAATTGAAACATTTCAGTAAAAGTTTTACCAATTTTAAAACAAAATTTAATGTTGGCTCTTTGCTCGAAGCTCATTTTCGCACCGAACCGATAACACAAACATGCTAACACTTAAAACGCAATAACTTCACTTCCAATCAATGAAATGTCATAAAATTCTCACTGGACAATCTATAAAAATAGCAGAGGGCGCTAGATCGAAAAAGTCCTGTTTACTTGGARCTCACCTTGTACATATTATGCATTGGTTAGGGTCATCAAACCATAATACACATATAAGGCTAATTTCTATCGTTCAAATATGATGCCGACTCACTGCTGCAGGWGCTATTGCTGCTATTAGTAGAACTGCTGTGGCTTTTAACTTGCTTTTTGTCTTTTATCAGCTGACATGTGAATCTAACTACATGGGCGCTTGCTGTCCATCCCTTTGACTAAGCTTCAACTCTGATTGTGACCATCGAAGCGCAAACACTTTGAGTTATTTTGTCAATCAGTTCGATGTAATTGTTTTTATTGTCGCCTTTGCTTCTATTGTAATTACTGCTGACAACAATCGATTGTCGAGTGTAGTCGAATTGTGTTGCACCGCCTTCGCTTGGCATGTGGCATGTTAACTGCTTACGGTCAGTATGTTGTTCAGTTCTATTATATGTTTATCATCATAGTCCAGTTGTCCAATTWAATGCTTGTTCTTCATCTTCACCTTCCTCTTTTCCCAACTTCACTAGACACGTCCGTCTGCTCTTGTGGTTTCCGAAGTTTTATTKCTTCCTTGCTGACTACTTGTACTCGGATCGCCGCAGGTGCTTTATTTCTACGATTCAGTTTGGTTTCGGTTTCATTGGTTTATTTTGCTTTATTTGTTTTATTTACTTGAAGCATTTAATTGACTTGTGAAAAAGTTAAGATAACATTTTGTTAAGCATCATTAAATATGTGAGTACTAGAATGCTTGAATTGCTTTTAACCAAATTTAATTAGAACTTGCGGTTTCTTGCGAATTTCGGTATTGTTTATCTGCTCGTTGCACATTTTAGTGTTTTGAACACTTTTGGTACAGTTTGGTATACGTTTTGATGTGAATATGTTCATGTATAATATATAGATTTATGTACGATGTTGATATCTTTTTAATCGGACTCCTTGGAGAAAATTTCTTAGACATACTACGATCTCTTAAATATGGTATTCACGGTATTATCATAACCAATATTCGGTATCCTGATAGTATGGTTTAAAATAATCACTCCAACATTACATTTTTACATCATACCGTTCTTCGAATCGTTTCATATCAACCGATTTGCTTGTTTTACTGAATATTAGACAATAAATATGAATATACTGAGGAAAAAATTGCCGAAATAACAAAGAAGTGAAAGAACGCGYTGTTCCATATTGATGTTGTTCTTTCTCTACACAACTTTTACAATTGGTTTCTTTCAAAATAAGAGTCAAATGAAGAAATGGGTAATGCTCGAAAATTCTACGAAAAGATACGGCGACTAACGGAAGGTTTCACGAGCGGAGTATACTCTTTYAGGACCCCAAACGGTGACCTAGTGTGCAGAGCATACCGAAGTTATTGAGGGATCAATTCTCCATCGTGCTAAACGGCAGTAAACGTGTAACATATGCAGATTGCGAGTCCGATTCCATAATCGATGGCTGATAGACTATCGATCGAGCTATTCCAACACGGATGAACATATGCTAGATGATTGGAACCTAKGTGGGGTCTGTTCTACCCATAAAAACGGAATCCCATAATCTGGCGCCAATTATCATAGGATAAGCCTCCTTAATATCATATATAAGATCTTTTCGAGAGAAATCTAGAGTTGAACCTAGAAAATCCATAATCAACCAGATTTCACCAATAGCCAAATCTTGGAAAATACTCGTGAAAGTATCACCAACGCACATCACCTCTTCGTTGATTTTACAGCCGTCTTTGACATTACGAAAAGGAACATTACATTTACTGTATTACCTATATCTCCCATAGTACATTTTCCAATTTTAYAACGGTTTGATGACTCATGCCCAGCTCTTGACCGATGCTACGGCTGCTACTATGTCGGTCTCTTTCGACCAATTCAGCGATTTTATCGCAATTTTCGACGACAGGCCCTCCGGAGCGTGGCGTATCTTCGACCACCTCTACACCAGAACGAAATCGTTGAAACCATCGTTGTGCGGTGGAAATGGAAACTGTATCGGGTCCATAAACTACACAAATTTTATTGGCCCCTTGAGATGCATTTTTGCCTTTATCGTAGTATTACTGTAAAATATGCCGTATTTTCTCTTTATTTTGCTCCATATATGCGAAGCTATAACTCACGAATGACTTTAAAGAAATGGCAATCAATCAAACACGTGTTAATGTGTGAAATGAGCTTTCCAAAAAGGTATAGCATGACCCGATGCGACGAATAAAACTAGAACTACACGCTCTCAGCGCCAACTAGCGAAAATACCGCAAGACTTTTTTGACAACCTAATATATGTCTTCGGACATTTACCGTCCAGGTTTTCCGTCTACCGGGTACCATTAATGCCTGGGATTAAGTATATGGTGATGGCCTTTTATGTATATATGTATGTATATTCTATGTGTGGGTAGGAATTACTTCTATACTCCCAAACGCATGGGCTCGCTATCAGTAAATGCGGTTTCAAAACTTTTCGGTGGCTACAAAATTAGCATATAGTACAAATCTATTCTAATTTGCTGTTGTTGTTATTAATATTTTTAGAAAAAAGGGTGATGGACTAAATAAGCTATCTCATAATTTGTGGTGGCTTGAAAATTAGTAAATAAAATACTATRAATCCTTAWCTAYCGCATTACMYAAACTTTWGGYCGAAAATTAAAGTAAAGTAAAATCRAAYTAAAAGCACACACAATCGACCGCTGAATTGTGTTTGGTCCCTAATACCACAAATAGTAAGTAATAAATACCGAATACTATGACAAAGAAAACAAAAAATTCTTCTTTATTCTTCTTTTTGTGCCGTGGAAATTGGTTTGTCTAATTCGTTTTGGTTTTCCTTGGAGTTTATTTTATCAATACTYCCAATAGTCCATGGTGTTTGTGGCAATGTGTAGCAATTTGTCTGGCTTAATAAATATATTGGATTTTCTAGCGCTTAGTGGACAAGTGTTAAAGCCTCTGGCAATGGGGCGGTATTCTTTCTATATTCCTTCTCTTTTGTTGACTCCATTCGAAATACATACCAAATCTGGGTTTTCGTAGAAATTTAAAAAAGAATTAGATATATAAATTTCGTGCGATATTGTAAGTAATCCTCAGCAGAAGACGATGATATCATTTTAAAATAATCATCAAACGGTGCGCATTCGCATTCGTGAATAGTCAGGGATTGAAAGTCGTCGTACTTTGCATTGCGGTATTCTAGCAGATGGTTCTGTGTTCTCATCATAACATGGTCGGTTCAAAATACTGTCGTTTATTATAAAATTCTACTACAGAGTATGACTTAATCATAAGTCAGTATTTCCCGTCAATTAACTAGGGCATATGAATTCACCAAAGTCAGATTGATAAAGGAATTTTCTTATTCATAAAACTTTCTCTATCCATTTGTGAGTCTTGGAACATTTCAAGAGCTCATAAAGCGAAGCGTTTAGAGAAGGTCGAACGACTTTTATTATTGCACAAGTTCTTTTTTGTATGCTTCTCATTTAAGATCTCGACATAAAATTCGATAGGTCGTTCCATTTGTTGACATGACAGCTTGACAAGACTGATGGGATCTGACAAARGAAAAAAAGCTATCAAAAAAAGTACCTCTACTTCTTCAGACAGAGTATCGAAAATCGTATAAATGCTCCACTTATTATGCAGAAGTCATGATTTTTATAAAATAAATGTATTTTAAATCAAATTTAAAAAATTGATTTCATAATTAATTCGTGTAACTCTGCTTGAACTAAAATTAGTTTCTTTGGATATATGTACTTCCTTAGCTAGTAAAATTCGAGGTCTGTTCTTCCCTGAATTTTACTCAGCCAACATTTACGAAGTGTCGAATTTTCACCAACAGTGTGTTAATTTTAATCCACAAAATRCAAATTATGATTTTTAAGTGCTGCGCTGGACACTGATTTTAAAAGGTGATGATTTTAATATTTCAATATAACTAGAAATTTCTCAAATGCAACKGCAATYAATCTTAATTTTCTCAGATTTCAGCGTTTATCTTTGTGACTAAATTTGTATGMTTCGTTTGTCTTTGGCCTTTTATTACCTTTGCCGAGCTCACCTTTTTTGTGTCCTCAACTTTTTGCTTTTGCCAGCAGTTACCTTTGAATTGCGTTTAAAATTTCTGTGGATAATTGAGAGAGGATGAAATAGATGCCATACATTTTTGAGGATACAGATAGATGTAGACACAGTGTTTCCCCAACATCTTTACACATGTTCATTGCAACTACAACCGCTCTTCTGCTGTGAAACAGTTGCTTCTTTAACTTCTTCGCACAGATGAGCTTCATTTGCAAAGTAAACAGAAAAATGTTTCTAAGCGCAAAATTCAACCCGCGCTCATATGTATATCTTTGCCTTTGTACTGCTCAGTTTAGTCTGGGTATATGGCTGTAGCAGGCGTTTAAATTAATCAAAGTGGACATACTAATACCCATGTACGTATGTGTGTAGATATTAAAGCTATCATTTTACCTTTGGATGAATGCAGTCGAAGTTGCAAGTTGCATGTGAATATGCATGTCCTGTTGAGGAGGTGAAATATTKTAGTTGTATGAAATTTTGTTAATGTGGCACCTTCGCCGCATTTCTGAGCTTCCATGTCTTCCAGACTTCGTGTATACCATTATATATGTTTATAACACATAATATGTAAATATGTAATAATTATACAAATTAAAAGAATGTTCATGTGATGTCAAGCGATTTGTCACATGCCTGCATCATACATTAATCTCACCTTAGGGCAACGGACTGATTCTGCCAAGTTGCCGGCCTTTGCTGCTTCTTCTTCGCTGATATCGCTCGGCGTACATGACACTTGTTTCATTGAAATTGTCACTATGGCGTAGAGATGAAAAGGGACACAACATAAGCGCTCCACCCAACACACTCACATATATACCTATATAGGGCATGTCTGTCTAAGTGACATAATGCAATAATCGATTTCCAAGCATAGAAGAGTGGAAAAACTACTGGTACTACTACGAAGTTATCTACAAGACTTCTAAACCGTTTACGAGTATAAGCTCCAGGTTATTTGTACTTCTTTATAAACATTAATTATAGCTATCGAGATATTACTATTAATCAACATTTGAACTTTTTCTCAGATTCTCTGTTATCTATCCCGAAATTTCTCCATATAATGTTACAAACGAAGAGATAAGATCAAGAGAAGAGATGGCTGTTCATCGTTCTGCTTGCATACGCCGCAAGAAATTACCACAAAATGATCGTTGTCAAGAAATTTAAATTGTGTAAATATAGATTACTCAGTTCAGCACTAAGAGCAATTAAATATGTACATTTTCGCACTTTATTTTCGCCCCACCACTTCTATACTTTCCTATGTGTGTGTTGTTGATGTTTCTCATACGCAATGACAGACTGAAATTGCTGTGTACTAGCGCCAAGCCGATAAATATTTTATAAAGAGAGATACTTAATGGATGSCGCTTACATAACTAGGTACATGTTTTTAAACATACGTWTTATTTYATAAAAGTAAGGGCATRCATAAMTACATGCATACATGCTAAACATTGTGAGATATATAATTTCCATCATATATACTATACATAATTAAATTATTTTATTATATATGCTAAATGTTGCCRTTGCAATATCTCTACCTTGCTTACTAAATGCAGTGGAGCCTTTTCAAGTTSAGAATATGATAAATAGTCTTTCTTGTTCATTATCTCGCACTTAAATGTCGAAAGTCACCATAAATCAGTGGGAAATATTGTTCGTTATTTTCATATATAGTAGTTATAATGGGACCTCACGTATATTTGGTATAATAGAGAAATTGGAAAACTGAAATAAAAGCTTGTGTTTTGAGAAATCTTGGTTCGGACTTAGAAACTTAATTAAACCCTTGCCGAGTATTGCTTTGCAATGTTCGGCGACAATGCAAAAGAGAAAAATCTAATCTACACTTATCGATTACAAATTATTTTATAGATTTCTTCATCAAAAAGTAATCGCAATCGACAATTAAAGTAAAATCTTTCAAGGTTTTTTTTACGTAGAAAGACTATGCTAAGAATATTTKAGTTGTAGCTAACTTTATACAATTCAGCCAATAACTATCGACATATTTTTGCAGCTAATTCATATAACTTTTTTTTTTAATTTTTTTTTATCATATCGGAGTTAATATAATAACATCCAAACATGGCTCACAATTTGACGGAAGCTTGAAACACTTAAAATATTTATGAGATTGTATGACTGTATATAACTGTGGCTTTCAAACCTCTTGATGCACATAAAGATTTATATTTTTCTGAATTATTATATTATTTTCTATATAACCTAATATTGAATCAATTGGAGACCGTAAGTATTCTCTATACGCACGTATGAGCGTATGTACGTAAGTGAAAGGACTTGCTGATCAGATGAAATCTATTTTAAGCTAGATTCAAAAAAATTTTAGGACTACATGAACTGAGCTAACATTATATATGTTTCCGTCAAATATTTAATTGTGCTACCTTCTTATCAATACTAATAAAATCACTTGTTAAAAGAGTTCTAAAATAATTTAATATTTTCACTAAARCGTTAATTGATTGGGCACAACAAGTGGTGTGCCCAATTGATTTGCTACTTCTTTTATACATTTTTTTTTCAGTGATTCACCTTTTCATTGAAATCTCATACATGCAACTTATTCAGTAATTTTYCAAATTTACCATTCACACAACCACAATTTTCCACAAGAAGAAATATTGACRCTATTTATTACAACTTATTTCTTTGTTTGCTTTCGCTCGACGTTACTCCGCAATTACGTACCCCTACAGCACAACTGCGGATMTGATTGCCTCCGCACGACTTCCATCTGTCTTCCTTCTTTCCCGGGACGTATTTGTAGGTGCACAGTCGCCATAATCATAGCCAATCATTTCCTTAGGATCTGTCAATGAAATGGGCTGAATGACAATGAAAATTGTAGCGCGGATGATACAAAAGAAACCGAAATTTTTTGAGAAATTATGCAAAAAGTAAATAAGACACCTTTACTGATTGCTTAAGGAAATATAATTTTTTTTACAGCTTTCGTTTTTTATGTTTTCAAATTAAGGATACCACCATAAAGTATTAAGTTTTCCCAATTTTGCTCTCAGCCCACTGTGCGCTAGACATGCACTTCATCGATCGCAGTTAACCTCAATGACTGAAYAAAACTACAATACTCGTATTTAGCTCTGAATTTATGCACGCCGCCAGGGTTTAATAATATTTTATTGCCGGTTTACTTCCTTGCCAACACATACGGTATGCTGCGGCGTAGGCAGAGGCAGCAGCGTTGAGTTGCTTGGGGAATACAGGAAGTGCTTGAAGCCACAAGCGTATTTGCTCACACAAGAMCATATWAAATTAGTAACTTAAACAGTGAAAATTAAGTTCAAATACAAAATTGTGAGGATAGTTTGTAGCAACGGCATAGGGGAGACTGCGAAAATAAAACAAAAAGGCAAACATGGAAGTTCAGCCGCAGTTAGAAGCAAATCATTGCTTGACTACGTAAAAAYTGCAGAAATGTTAGTTAGCGTAGTACAGACTCAAGCTCCACAAAATTGTTAAAGACATACATTACAATTGTTACGGTTGATAGCTGACGTTGCGTTTATAGTGGCTTTTRTCAAGTTTGCACTCTATACGCCAAATAGAGGGTTTCATTGTGTGCGGTGCCTATTAACCCTTGTTGCAAGAAATTTTTTGTATCGCTTGAATAATATTAGCTAGCCACTTACGAAAGTGGTTCTAGCTGAAATCAATGCGCCCATTAGTTTACTCCAATTTCCCAGGGACTGTTTGATAGCGCTATATATATGTATATTTCAATTAAATTCTGAGACCTATTGTAGATTCCGCAAATTTTCCTAGCTGATGAACGAGCGAATGGTCAGTTGTCTCCGAGTTAAAATAAAAAAATTTTTTACGCTACGTATTTCTGTGRGTGGTGCAAGCAGAAATGGAGTGGAGTGTGAAACTCGGTAAATCTGCGTCAAAGACGTTTGATATGACCAAGCCGGCAGTTGTTTTAGAAAGAAATTGTGTGATTCGGTGACACCAGGCCTTCCGGAGGGCCAGGAAGAAGTGGCTGATGAAGTCCATGCTGGGAGACCTGCGTCAATGTGACTCGCGTGCGCAAAGTTTTGAATTCAGACCGTCGACTAATTGGCCAAATGTTAAACATACTTGAACATGAGCAAGGTGTGCGCGAGTTGGTTCCAGAAATTGCGGAGATTCAAAGTGTGCCAAGAAATTGAAAATGTGTGAAAGTGGGTTCAATTTTTTTATAACGCTATCACAACTGACGAGCGATATATTTTTGAGTATGGTCCTGAGACAAAGGTTGATGAAAGGCAAGYACTTTGAGATGACAGAGGCGGTCCAGCAGCATGCACCTAGACTCTCAAGGCTATTCCAGAGAATGCCTTCCATGACCCCATCAATACTGTGAAATCGCGCTGGCAGCGCTATTACTTTTCGAACATCCCTGTCCATAAGTGTTTGAACTTCCCACATTTTAGTTTTTGTCAGCTTTTGGTATAGTCTGTACTCTCCCAAATAAGATCCACCTACGGGTAGGGGGGACCCCTGCAGGGCGGGGGGAAACCGAATATACCCGCGGCAAGGCATGCCTGTCGTAAGAGGCGACTATAAGCCATATGCACTATGTCAGGCTTTAGAGACCATGTTTTGATGTCAACATGGTCTAAGTCAGATAGGTGCTATAATATTCAGCTTTAAGTCAAATTCTAAGCTTTATATTTATATCTCAAAATATAAGGCATTTGTCACAGCTACAAATGCAACCAGTCATTGAGTTTATACGGGAACTCAACTGGAAGTAGCAAATAGTTACAAAGTCAGACCAAAGACTATAACCTGGTACCACGGGGAGCAGTAAGCCCTTGGAGGTAACTCCAATCTGCTCATTGGATTTGGCCCTTTGGGGAGATTCGTGGTGGCTGTGGTTTATACCTAAATGCATGAAGGGCATTTTGTCCAATGTGGAGTCGCACTGGGGCTGGGTGCCGGACCCAAAGTACGGCAGAGGTTTTAGATGGGCCTCGTACCCGACCAAGGTGACTAGGGTGTCCCTATCCACCCGAACCAATTGAAACCAAGGATTAAATGCAAAATGCATTTATGCTTTGGGGCGCCGATCAACACATTGTATTAATCTACGTGCTTCTAGCAATAGAAAGCACCGTGGCGTTTAGTCTTTCATAGACAGGTATTCACGTTAAAACACATTGACTCTCTCCCAAATAAGAATATARAAGCATGAGTCAGCTTCATGTACTGATACTTCCTTTTGTGATTGTCTATCCTCAGAAAAAAATCAACTCTGTACATAACTTTCGGTTTTTTTTAGTAAGTTTCGGTTGTAAACTCTTTTCAAATATAAATTTAGGATATTCTAGGGCTGCCAAGAGCTGTTTTAGAAAGAGAGAAATTTTCATGAATTGAAAACCAACTACGAAAGGAATTTTGAAAAATGTATCAGAAAGCAAAGTAATACGAAAATATACACAAATATATCAGCACAGTTGTTTATTATACTACTTATACACATCGCATATACGTATGGATTTATAAGTAGATATATCCTCTACAAAGCAAATATTTGACAACAAATTGGCTGAAAATAGAAACGTCATTGAATACCTCGAGAAKACAAGAAAAACCTTTGTTGCCACTTTGTTGAATTCGATATGTCAACGCTCAGAGACTGAGCGGCAGCCAAGTGCTGGATAGATGCCAAATAGCCAGCAAATTGCACACTGCATTATGTTAGCTGCCTCATGGCGATACTGCCAAAAACCCGAATGCGTCTTTATTCTCCACAAACAAACATACATACAAATTATGTACAAGTATTGACCAAACTAGAAAGACTTTTGAATATTTGAAGGGAACTAAATGAACTTGGATTGTTAATATGCACTCAAACTCATATACTCTACATTCTGTATATACGCCTGGAGTAGCAGTTGTACTTGTACTTCCAAAGTTGCACCGAAAGTTCATTGCACTCTTGAAAAAGTCATAGCTGAAATTTTCATGGCTTATCACGTAAGAGCTTCTTATTCTATTTGTCCACTTTTTTGTTGCATAATTGCCTGTTTTGTCGATTTAAGTAGCCAACATGCGTTGAAATAACATGTTTCTGTATAATTATTTTCACATGTAAATACTTTATCTATCTACTTTCATACAAATGGGGTCTCTTTCAATTATTTTTTAGATCGCTAAAACTTTCTGACCTGTTGCTCTCAACTGTGATTGATTGATCTCAGCAAAAATACTTACTCCAACAGAGTTGCAGTTATTATTTATTAATTTTATTTTTGATGCATATTCGCTAAAGTTTCTATAAATCGTAATTATTTTCGTTTCCCTGTAATCTCATCTGCAAGGGTTTTTATCAACTTTTTGTGACAAAAGTAAAAGCTCTCATTTCATTTTTTTTTATTTTTAGTTGTGCTCCTTGTGCTTTTGTATATATGCCCACTACTGAATTTCTAATTCCCGTCCAACGATGGAGTGCATTAAATCAGATATCGCCTTCTGCCAGCACTAATTTTAATGCATAGACAGTGTTCACTTTCCGGGCTGTAAGGACACGGTAAGTCCTAGCTATGAAAGTAAGTTGGCGGACCATTGCAATATATATCAAGCTGAAGTCTTTGATATTGCGAAAGCAGGGGAGCTGGCCTCTAATGCACCAGCAGGCAATTTCAGAGAGCATCTACATTGTACACCTGTTTCGTATTTGCAAGACTACGCTGTCAGCATCTGTGTTCCCCACGGTATGATACATTAGAGAAGGTGTCTATGCACTACTCATTGATCTATCAGATTAACCTAAGCTAACCTATGGGATTTCACAGAGAGTTAAAATTTTCCAGCTGTCCCTTTTGTCAATCGAATAGTTGACAGCTTTGTTATAATTTTCTATAATCCGATCTTCAAATGTTCCATTTTTGAACTTTTGCATTTATGTTTAAAGATCGGAATGGAATAATTTAAAAATGCAGCTACATACTAATATTTGAGAAATATCATTTATTTAACCACTACTATGCAGAAATAACAAGTTAATTAGATGTTAATTGAAAAATAGTAAAAAATAAATATGCATAGTTATGTATATAAATAATTTTGATTTAACTCAGATTCGTAACATCTTTGATTTCAGCATTATCATTAAGGTCTCACTATGTTTACATGTTCTAAGAATTATTTCTTAATATTATTACTGTAGCGTTTAGCTAACTATTTTACTTTCATTCTTAATTATAAAGTGATATGCAAACACTGAAAAAATACTCCACGTAATAGCCAATTCTCATGCAATCTGTGACACTTTGTTTATTAATACCTAGCTTAAGCACAAAGTATGTCATTCAGAAATTACTTCAAGGAAGTCTCAGAAATACTTTTTCCTAGAGGGTTACCATTTCACATGTCTATCAGTTTTAGCTTGCAATGTCTTCATTGAGTGTTGCAAGTACATTTCGGTAAGTGGCATTTTGACATCCAATGCCATACTTGAGTTTTGACGGACCAACACCTGCTGTACAGAGCCAGTATTGTTCCGCGATGTTGACATGTATTTGGCTAGTAGGCCTGCCCCGGTCAGTTATACGTACCTGCTATGCCTTTATCATAAAGTGTAACACTTGAATTTATGTTTTAACACACACAATATACATACATACATTTATGTGACACATGTTGCCGACCATTACACATGTTCTCAAGTGGCGCACTTGAAAATATCACCTTCCTGTTCTCCCTTAAATATTTACATTGTGTCTTAGGAGACGTGTGCATTGCTGCAACTGCAGCCAAATTTGTATATACACCCACAAGTGTCCGCAAATTGTGGCTATGGATGAAAGTTTGGTTATTTATTATATATACACTTAGTATAAGTAGAAAATCAGCTGAAATTTATATTTAAATATAAGTTTGTGTGTATGTATGATTGTACGTTGTTTGTGTGAATATTACGTGCGCTATCGACGAATTTTTCAATCACTGACTTACCATTGAGAATTGTCAACTACCATCCAAGTTGGGAACTGTTACATCAGACCCATTAAAAAACCTCCCATCTATCTATTAACGCCTTTAGATATGTTCACCTCCTTGTTATCCTTTGGTTCTGACAAAGTATTGAGAACAATACATATCGAAAGTGTTTTAAAAACGTCATCATAGTCATGAACATACTACGCCTTTCATATTTTCTTCTCTGTTGTCAACTCTGACTTATGATATCCTTTTTTCTTTACCGTCACACATTTCGCTTTGTAATTTTAAACATAAGTGGTTTTGACATGGTGTGTTAGATGCCAATTGCCTCTTCAAATTAAATGTTGTGTATACAGACGAAAAACGGTAAATTTGTAAATTTACATGGAGGCCAGAGAGGGAAAATTAATAAATTTCAGAAAACTTGCGGAAAAATATGAACGGTTTCATATTAGCAATTAGTAAACGACAGGGAATACAAACGACGATATATTTTTTTCGTTCTTTCGACATTCCTCTTCAGTAAATCATGGAAGGATACAGGATTCAACAACGAGTAGAAATTACTAAACTTTACTACCGAAAGGGGGAGTCAGTGTCGTCAACTTTAAGAGCGCTCAGATCAAATTGATGCAAGAACTGGAACTGCTCGACCACTAAAACTTAACCACTTAAAAATGATCCGGGAAATCATCTGTGATGAGGCTCATTTTTGGATGAATGATTTTGTCAATAAGCAAAATATGCGTTATTGTTCAGGCAGCTATCCACACGTACTCCATGAGCTGTCATTGCATCCCGAAAAAATTACGGTTTGGCGCGATTTATAAGCCGGCGGCGTCCTTTGGCCATACTTCTTCAGTGATGATCGAGACCGGCACGTGAATGGGAATCTCTACCGCTCAGTGTTAACTAAACATTTGATGAATGTGCTTTTTCGGGAAATGGCCGGTCGTGCCATTTGACGTTATTATTGTCTACGGTCTATGATAACAAGCCAGCGACGGCACTACATCTTGATGTGCAGTAAACTATTAAGAAATCGTGGTTTTTTTCTAACACTACAGCGCTGAGTCAAATTCTAAACAAAACCACTAATGTCTACTACAAGAACAATATATTTCATTTTTATAATCTAACGTTATCTAATACCGTTAAACAAGTAATAAGTTATAAATATTTTCATGTTCTTCACTCCAACCCAGCTATTACTAATAAATATTTCAAAGAATGCAATACAGAGTGATTCTCACCTAAGTGAATGTCTCAACAGAAAATAATTTCACCGAGTTTAGATCCGCAAGAAAAAGTCATAGATACATAAATGGGGTATTCACAATCTGTCTTAAATCATAAAGTCGTAAAATTTAAATTTTTTACACTTGTTTAAAAAAAAAAGTTGTAGTTGGATTACATACAAAAATGAGTTTACACATTTACAATTCATAATACTATATTTTCGAATCGTTATAACTTTAAGAGACATGTGAAAACCCTAATTTTTATTTAAACAAGTGTAAAAATTTAAAATTTTACGACTTTACGATGCTTTAAGACAGGTTGTGAACGCCCCAATAGACTCTCTGTAAGGTAAACAGAAAGAAGTAACTAAACGAGCATCCACTGGACTCAGTAAGCATAAGTAATTTAATTTGAATAAAATATCAATGACCAAGCAGACACCACTTTTATACAACACTCAGTTCCAACCATAAAATCATACAAAAGGAATCGTAAGTCACTTCACCTCAGTTCGGAGGGGAAAATATTGAATATTGATGCTCGCACGACCGCACACAATCTGTAGTGCATAACTTTGTACTTGTATATCATAGAAGACTGTGGGTGTGTTTAGTGGCGCAGGCTACAGCGTACCTGCATACAAGCTGGTTAAGCAGCGGATATCGAGAGGATAGTTGAGCCAATTCATACTCTTGATTGGGGCGTTTCCCTTATCGAACAGCAGCGGCGTTAATTGCAATTAGGATTTACAATATTCATGTACTTATGTCTTAGCGTGTTGTTGGCTCTTCGTTTGGGCTTAACTTCCTGGTTTGGTACTGTCGCGTGATTGGGTTTGTTTATGAGATTTTCAGCTACAATTAGCCAGCTTAATTTCATTTTTGTGTTTAAAACACTTTCTCCCTGTGAAATTCTTTTCAAATTTGGTTCAGTTGATAAGAAGTTGAAAAGATACGATTCATTAACAGATTTTGCTGAAGTTTAGGGAGTTTAAATGTGTAAACATGTATGCACGTGTTCTGTTAACATTTTTTGTATGGCGTTGGAGGGTTTGACTTGCT
This sequence comes from Bactrocera latifrons, assembly GCF_001853355.1. NCBI lineage: Eukaryota > Metazoa > Arthropoda > Insecta > Diptera > Tephritidae > Bactrocera > Bactrocera latifrons. Next base: position 935,744 of record NW_017534797.1, read on the forward strand.
GATGCCATTCAAGTTAAATACAAACCATATCCGGAGTATGCAGGTATTACTTTGGTAAAAATAGAACACAGACATAATAGGTTGTCAAAAAAAATCTTGCCGTATTTTTTTTTATTGAATCTACAATTGTTCATACATTTTTTTTTTTTTTTGGACAACTGATGCCCAGCTCTTGACCGATGCTACGGCTGCTACTATGTCGGTCTCTTTCGACAAATTCAGCGATTTTATCGCAATTTTCGGCGACAGGCCTTCCGGAGCGTGGCGCATCTTCGACCACCTCTACACCAGAACGAAAACGTTGAAACCATCGTTGTGCGGTGGAAATGGAAACTGTATCGG
>NW_017534797.1:936106-942341 GCF_001853355.1 Bactrocera latifrons
TGTCGGTCTCTTTCGACCAATTCCGCGATTTTATCGCAATTTCGACGACAGGCCTTCTGGAGCGCGGCGCATCTTCGACCACCTCTACACCAGAACGAAAACGTTGAAACCATCGTTGTGCGGTGGAAATGGAAACTGTATCGGGTCCATAAACTACACAAATTTTATTGGCGGTTTGAGAGCCATTTTTGCCTTTATCGTAGTAGTACTGTAGTACTGGAAAATATGCCGTATTTTCTCTTTATCTTGCTCCATGTTTGCAACGCTATAACGAACGACCTAAAAGTGTTAGCGCGTGAAATGAGCTTTCCAAAAAGGTATAGCATGACCCGATGCGACGAATAAAACGAGAACTACGCGCTCTCAGCGCCAACTAGCGAAAATACCGCAAGACTTTTTTGACAAGCTAATATGTTTATGAACATCTATATATAGATATGGCTGTTTACATATAAGCATTAACAGCCTTTTCCCACGAGTATTTCCCTCACGTAATTACTATAAAGTGGCACTCCAAGTGCTTGTCGACATGCCTGAACTTACGCTCCCATTATCTTTTTGGTGCGTGCGGTACAGAATTAGTAAATACAATGCTGTTAACTACGTTTCGAGATTTACTACTATTCATGGAGCCGCTTTGTTGTCCGAGCGAATACTACAAATACATATGTATTTATATCAAATAAAGTTAACATAATAAATGTGCGAAAAACTGAACATATTCGCAACGAGTTCTAAAGTAACGCGTCAAACGTTTGATGAAAAAAAAATTTATATTAATAGATATTTAGTAAACGATAAAATAAAATAAAATATTAATTCTCGAAGAGGCTCATCATGGTAGCTGTCATTCATCTCACAGCCTACAAGCTAACTGCATTAAACTTATCTGCATTTCTCTCTATATGTACTATATACTAGTGCGGGCAAAAAATAGTATACTTATTTATCGAAAATCCATTACACGAAATATTTTTTTCCTAAGTGGTATGACTGTCAGTGACACTTATACCAAATGTTACATCAAAATAATCATTAGCGCTTAGTATACGCTGGTTTTTCTGAAGTTCATAAAGTGCATTCGGCGACTTCAACGATGAGTGAAATTATTCAACAAGGAAGTTTCATTAAATTTCGTGCGCGTAGTCAAATTACTTATACCGATGCATTACGAATATTGAAAGAGGACTTCAGCGATATTTATTTATCGCGAGTAAGTATTTTTGATTAGTACAAATCATAGAAAGGGGAACGGTAACCGTTAGAGTATACGTTGACTACGAAATACTTCCAGGACCTTCATCAAATAAACGAATTGGTGTTTGAAAATCGGCGTTTAACATTAATAGATCTTACTTACATAGCTTGGAAAACCGGAGGGATGAGTTAAAACTATTTTAAAGATCATTTAATTTTTTCTACAAACAGCGTCGCCTTAACGTCTGTGAAACAATGTTTTCTGACTACCAGGATATCATGAACCGTATCATTAATTTGCGTTGAGTCTTGAATCTATGCTAACGACCCAGAAACGGACGATAAATCAGCCGAATCTCGTTGCAAAGCCGAAACAACTACGTCACAGTAGGTCAAAAGTGTAGGTTGAGTTAATAATTGTCTTCAATTTTTCATTAACGACTTCGAATTCTTTCTGACTGATCAAAGTGCTACTATTCCCGCTATCGAATATTTTGAATTTTGATCAAAATCTGATTTTTATTTTGAAAATTTTAGAAATAAAACTGATAGTAAACCGTTTCTCTTGTCATAGCAACAAGTATCTATAGAGAAATAGTAGCAAACCAAAAGAGACTGTAGCAAAGCAGTAAAATACTAAATAAATCAGGGAAACAAACTAATATCTACGCAGAATTTTGCACATTGTCAATAATTCAACCGATTTCACCTCGAAGCATATCCAATTAACTTCTAGTCCATCCAAAACTCGTTAACGCTGACAATAATATGCTCTCATAATAATGATGTTATGCACCGATTATATGCAAAACCGTTATATGATGCCGTAATTGATGCCAGTTGATAGCTACTGCATGTATATGGAAATGCGTTGCATGCAACAATAAAATAATAATGTATCGATAACTGTAATGCAGTTAGTTAAGTTGCATTAATGGTGATTGCAATGAAATTGCGTTGCCTTCGTGGTGGCAATTTCTGGCTTTAAGTAAGATATGTATACATTTGCATACATATTTTCGAAGCTTACGTATGCTACAGCCACTCAATGTATTGCATACGATTTCGAAAACATTTCATTCTGCAGGACAATATTGACAAAGGAACAGGCAAATTGGCAGACAGTTGCCTATTCTGTTTCTCTAGATAAGGAGAGGCTACCCAACTGTGCTGCCTTTTGCGGCTATATGGGGGGGGAAAAGTGACTGCATTAGACGCTTCACGTCATTAATTTGCTAATTAGTGGGAATGTGTGCGAAAGGGTTTACCAATCGATAGGCAAGCGGGTGTAACATGTGCGTGAGTGTGGTACTATACAACATTTGTGTATCGTTTGAGGGTAGTGCATTAGAGGCGCAATAAAAGTGACCGACAACGTTCACTCCAGCGTCTGCACATTCCTACATACCTTATACTTAGGTATATACGTATTTCATATATAGAGACACATTTTGGAAGCTTGTATATCATATATGTGCACCTCAAATGCCTTCCACCTGCTACGCCTGCCTTCACATATCTTTTTTCTGCTCTTCCGCGCCATTTAACCAATTAATACGCGCCAAGGCTCAGTTTTCACGTTTTTGCTTTTGCCCTTGCCTATGCTGAGGGCCATGAAATTGAATTGTAGACTCATACACTCATACTTTTGTGACACAGGCACAACCTTCAATAATCAGACAGCGTAAATTTATTCAATTAAAGAGGTCGCTGAGCCTTAAATTAGATAAAACACCTACCTACAAATTATTTTCTATAAATTTTCTATGTGTCTATCTATCAATTTTACTTTATTATACTGTCAAGAAATGTATATTTATTAATGGTTCGGGGGTCTAAGCTTCTATATCATTCTGTCATTGAAAGGTTCCACTCGCTACGTGCTAAAGCGATCACACTACGAAAGTCTAGTCTTTATAATTTAAAATGTTTTGTTTGCTTTTTAATGAACTCTTGTTCAATAAATGTTCTTATTTTTCTTCTTTATTAGCGTAGACGCCGGCTTACGCGTTAATAACCGAGTTTACACATCAGTCGGTCTTCCTTTTCCATGCTTGCCGCCAATTGGAGATTCTAAACGAAGCCAGGTTCTCTCCCCCTGATCAATGTCGTCGTATATCTCTTACAGCTCATCGTTACATCGAATGCGATATTCGCCATGGAAAATGCTCAAAGGACCTTAAACTTAACTTGTAGCGCCGACTCATCAGATGTTGTCATCGTCCATGCCTCTGCACCATAAAAACAATATAATCTTCTTTTGTTTATTTTAATTTACTCTTCCTGTTACATTTATGTATCTTTTTGTTTTTGATCTTCGGGAAAATCAGCCAAAAAATGTTTCTCACCATTAACGTTGCTCAACAAAGAGATTGAAAAATATACACAATTATACTTTCACATTTTTCGCCTCAGGATGGTTGCCGGTCGATACTTTTATACAACTGAGAGAATTTTTGTCCCTTCGCTGAATGATTTCACCTGAGATTTGTCAAAAGCAGGAATCATTTTACCCTTACTTCTCAAAAAAGAATGTTCTACGGTTTATAGTTACGGATACAATTATATCACTTCTATTTTCTAACTATAATGAAGTCTATAATTTCATCGCAGTCCGTCTTAAGCAGCTCCTGTTGATACTCAACTAATAAAATAAATTTTTTATATATATCTGATGATCTTTGATCGTTAGRTGGGGTAAATTGTAGAAACAACATTCTAATTTCTTTTTTTTTCCCCTTGGAGGGAACATATTAAGATTATAATTATTAGGCTATATTAGCAATGAGCTCGCCGTCCCCGCATTGAAATAAAACTGAAAGAAGTATACTCGCTAACAAAACTTCACCTCGAAAAAAATTACTATAAAGTTCAATAATATTGATAATTTCAAATCAAAATGTGTTTTTTTTTTTTTTTTTTTTTTTTTTGCCTTAAGGGGGGAACCTGCTGTAGAGGCTTCAAAAAATCGATTTTTTTGGAAAGGAAAGAAATAAGTGATTAAAGCAAAATATCTGGGGTTTATAGTTATATATTTAAACATCATCCGCAAATTTTTTGGATACGAAGTCTTTACTATTCTGCCTTTGGGAAGCAATTGCCACGCATGCGCATTTGTCGGACGGCGGGCTGGATGTAATTTCTATGTGAAATAAAAAATTCAAAGATATTTATATCTTTTAATAACTTCTTCTTCTTTTTTTCTATCCTGCCCGCCAATTAAGAAAAATCTTAAAAATGGAAAACCGAGAAATCGCGCGTCAAAGTTTTCGCGTTCTGCCCGATTGCTCATATATCTTCTAGACGTTCGGTCACTATTTTCTTTCTAGCTTAGAAAATATTTCATATTCCCATCTAAAACTTTGGCTACATATTCTTATAGATTCTTTTTAAAGAGATTTAAGTAAAAGAAGTTATATTTAAGAAGCTTCAAAATCCGGCGCCTCGCGGGAAAGGGGGGAAAGGAGGAAAGGGCGAAAGGGAAGAAAATCAGATCAGATCAATTTACTTGATGACCATACGTTTTATCAAATGCAATCTTTGGACGTACTGTATCAGATTTGATTATATATGATTTTTTTTTTTTTTTTGTGCTTCGTATCTTGCCAATGATTTTCACTAAATTTTCAGCGTAGCCAATAGCACTCTGAGTTTATCTAACGATTGCCCTACACTCTGTCTTCTTAGGCCAAACACCTTATTCGATTTTAAATCCATGTTATGATTCTGAGTTATGTAAACCCAGTTCAAAATATCGATGCTCCAACTTCTTCTAACCGATTGGTTTTTTGTATCATCCCTGATTGATTGTCTCGCATTATTACACCAAATTATAAGCACAGTCGAAAAAAAAAGCAATTGGGACAACACAACTTCATTGCCTGCATTTTACCTATGTAATTGTTGGGTGGCACAGCGCTAGGTGTGGCATGCCAGATGCGCCCAAATGMAWGSKMKMSCTTGCTTCACTCGTATGAACAGGAACAAATTGKTGTTCGGAATTGTTTTCRCRCTCAAGTGGGTTTGGCATATTGAATTATTAAGCGCGAASKCGTTCAGTTTTATTTATGCACGCACATACTTATGTACATACATGTGTGTATGTACTTACTTTCATATGGAGTACGTGCGAACGAGTATGTGCATAAGCCTGCAGGTTCACTTTATATTTCACTTTAATGGATTCAGTTTTACGCTTGCAAAAAGTGTTGCCTTAGGAGGTAATTTAACGGCAACTGAACAAGTCAAACGCGTTTTCCAGACAGCCTATATTTCTTGTCATACTTTTGAGCACATTCTTATAGTCTGGTGTCAAATATGGAGAAATAAGAGGAAAGGCGTTCATTTAATTAAACATAAACGAATCACCTTTTTGTGGCCACGCATGTGTGCTGTGGTATACTTTTTATACTATTATTCATATAATAAACTATTCAACACARTTAAAATTTATTTACGAATAAGAGATTGTACCATTGGAAGAAATAACTAAACAGACTTAGTTTTCGCAATGTTTGGTTACCAGCGTTTCTGTCCAGTTAATAGAGTTGTTCGSTTACTATAATAWATTGTACTTAATAAATATCAACTATGTGCATGGTTAATGGAGACRTCCGCTTAWTAAGGAGTCCATTTRAGARAGCTTTCAYTGTATTKTAGTTTGTGAAGTGTTTTAACTATCCTATTTYCTAAGTCTAACAYAGCGTGCTAAATTTTACTAAAATCGGTTCAGTAGTTTAGGAGTTCATCGCGGACAAACAACGTGATACGTACTTTTTATACATATATAAAGACTAACTGAAAAAAAATTCATATTTATTTTCACTTTTTTATTTATTTTACTTTTTTATCACTTGTTTAATTATTAAATTAATTAGGATTTTCTATTACTTTTTTAATTCTTTTCAAAAACTATTTTTAATGGCAACGTAGTACCTAAACATTGTATTTTAACCATTTTTAAACTGTTTCCATGCATTTATTTGCTATTTTTGTAAATCCTACATGTCCCAACAATAAATACCGCGCATTTCATAAC
>NW_017534798.1:0-11096 GCF_001853355.1 Bactrocera latifrons
ATAGATGTTGCATATTTTTGGTGAGCTGCTTAAACTTACTGTCGCCTACAGTGTCGCTCAAATATTCTACGTTTCAGTACCACTTAAAAAAGTTACAAACATACATRYATRCATACATACAAGTGAAGCTACTAAAAAAGCGCATTAAAATAATCTACGTTTCAGTACCACTTAAAAAGTTACAAACATACATACATACATATATACCTACATACATACATACATATATACATACATACATACATACATATATACAAGTGAAGCTAATAAAAGCGTATTAATAACGTTGAATTTAACAAAAAACGAAGGGTAGTTATAAAATTAAAAAATTTTTCATTTTAAATATTATTTGGTTGTGTTGAAGAGCTTTTGGGAATTTTCTTAGGTCATCGATTAAATTATAATTATAAGCTTTGTAATTAACGTTTCTCCCTGCTTCCATATACAAATATACATAGGCAAAATCAGTTTTCATTCAAGTTGTCTGTCTTAGACCGGAATACCTACAATCGGTTAAATGCTTTTGCTGTAGTCTTGTAATGATAGTTTCGTCATCTGGCATATACCCTGTCAAGACATCTTTAAGCTCTTTTAGTGTGAATTGAAAATCATTATTATATTCGGTGTAATTGAAAATCCCTAACATAGCTTCTGTAACTTGATTATCTTGACGAGGTTTCTCAAGGGCCGAAAAGTTTGTAAAGCAAACAGCATGGTACTTCGCTTCAGCAGGTTTTTCACCAATTCTCCGAAATCTTCCCCACGTTCTTCTGCGTTTTGATAACAGTATCTTTGAACTCAAGAGTGCTCACATTTTTTATCTTCCGCCTGTATTTTTCTCATTTCTTTTTTTCTGCAGACTCATCAGCAAGAGGTTATAGTTTCTCCTTCTCATTGTTTCCGTTTTGCTGCTTGGTTACAGTTTTTACTAATGTAAAAACTTCGGCACTTTTCATGCACTTAAACGTAGGTTACTGATTTTAAATAATCAATTTTTCCGTCGTTTTGTTCGACACTTGCAGTTCGTAGAGATTTCATACCGCGCACTACTTCAATAAGCGATTCACCTCCCGAATTTGGCTTATTACATAGAAAACACAAATCAGCCATAGTTTTTGAAATTGTACGTCCGTAGTTTACCAAGATACGATTCAAACTAAAACAAAGAGAAGGCGGTCGTAACAATACATCTTGAACATCTGTCCCTACTGGCTATAAGCAGAAAGGTCCGTAGTGTATAATAGGGCATGTATAATTTCCAGGTATAATTTTTGACGTAGTGGAAGGATTTTAAAATTTACAGATTTTAAAGGAGATGCACTTAATTATTTTCTGTTTAAAATCTCATTAGTGTTAATGGGAATATAATTATATTATGATTTAAGTTTTCCCCTTAATTATTTTTTAATTTTTGGAAACGGTGATCAGTATGATTGAATAGATATAGATTTAAGGCATGAAGAAAATGATAAAATAAAATAAAATAGTTAATAAAAACTTACAAATATATATATTGATTAATCGATAGTTCATCAACTATATATGACGCGTTTTTGACCGGAGGCACCGGTTGACCTGAAGTGATGCTGTGACCGCGCGCTCTCCGCTCTCTATCTCGAAAACGATTCACCGTATGAAAAATTCTTTCCAACAAAATTATAATTAATTATTATTTCCCATAGGAAATAAGATATTTACAAAAAAAAAGCGCAAAAAAAAACGATTTTTGTGACCTTTGACCTTGAAATTTAATAGTTGTGTACCCCCCACGATATGTAGGTTTTTAGACAACTTTTATAGTGTCAATATACAAGTATTTACTGACTTACAGCTGGGTATCTCGAATTCCGAGATTCTTACCTAATTTAAGCTTAAATGATTGGACGTATACGGGTAAATTTTTCCCATGCTGTTCTTCGAGTGTTCCGGTATGTGAGAGGATCGCCGTATTTCTCGCAGATGCTGGAGAGTGTCCAAGAGAGACTCTGTGTGTTGTTTGGCTGATAATCGTTGATTATTGGAGTTACGGCAGATTTTAAATTGTCACTGAAGCTGCTATGTACAGAAGGAATTGAAATGTTGACGTTAGAATTAACAATAAATTCTGAATCTCCGATACCAGAAACTACTAACGACGATTTAGATTTTTTAATTTGTAATTGATTTGCTAATCTCGTCGTTATAAAGTTGAGTTGTGAAGCAGAATCAAGGGTCGCGCGACATGGTGTTAGCGGTCCGACGCTGTTGCGAACGAAAACAATAGAAGTTGCAAGAGGTACATATACAGTTGAAAAAGAGCACGACTGAGGTGAAAGGGAGCGACTTTTTGTGATGAGGACAGCTGGCTGTGATGGACCAGGTGTGGTTTCGGAAATACCAGTTACGGCTTGGTGGACTAGAGTAAAATGCAGCAGGGTATTGAGCAACAACGACATGTCGAAGACTTACATTGCTGCACTTGATGTCGTGGTTTTAGACATTTTATGCACAGATGTGCTCTTTTGGCTTCCTTCCACCTGTCGCTTGGACTCAAACTTGCGAATAGTAGGCACGTGTACACAACATGGTCATGTTTCTAACAATTTGCACAGCTTTTGGTGGAAGTCTTGGAAACAACAAATGCATTTTTACGATTCTTTGTATTGCTCACCTGTATGCTGGAGTTTTTGTTACCATAGCATGAGTCACATTTTCTAATGTTTGACATCTCCTCTGCAAGAACGTAGCCATGTCCGTCCAGGTGGGCAACTCGTCAACTGGAACCTTTCTTCCCACAATGCGTGTGTTTCGGGATCCAATTTCTGTGCAGCGATATACTGAAGCAAATAATCAGCAGATTTGTTCGAACGTACCCAACGAATGCAAGGCTCGAACATGCGATACTAATTTGTCCACCAGCGAACGCAACTCTCCAGATTTCTTGTCAGTGCTCTCCCTCTGCAATCCGAATAGCTCTTGAATGTCTGCCTGAAAGACCAAACGTCAATTAATGAATTTTTGACTAAGTAATTTCATAGCAACTGTGTAGTTTTCGTCACGCATTTCAAGTTATTGGATAGTATCCAGTGCAGTTCCCTTAAGGCATGTACGAAGATGCTAAAATTTTTCCAAATTTTTCAATTCTGTGTCATCGTGTACTATTGTTTGAAACATGCCGAAAAAGTTCGGCCAATCTGTTTACGCTACTTCAAATGACGGTAGCTGCAACTGCGGCAGACGAGACTTTGATTGCTTCATCACAGTGACCGGTGGGTGCTCCTGTAAAGGTTGAGTAGGTGACATTACTTGAGGATCCAACTTATTTAATTCCCTCGTGAACGCTAACTTAACTCTGATGAAAGTCGGAGCGAATTTATCGCGAGTGCTAGTTTCAAGCTCATCAGGGTCCTTTTGATCCTATTGTGATTGCGTTAATTCGAATTGAACATGAATACGATCGAGCTGTTCTGATCTGACTGACAGCTCTGCATGTTGGATGGAATTAAATTCTTCCATACCAAGTGGTGTTGAATTTATGTAACTTGCGTAACATTGCTTCACTTTTTATTTAACTTGTATCTCCGCTCGAATGTTACGAGGTAACTGTTTGCACGGCAAACTGTTTATATTAATACAGAGTAATGAAACTATTTAACTAAATTAACAGTTGAAGTTCGCGATTTGTACACCGTTTATTTCTGCACGGCAAAATAGAAGCAAAACCACGAACAACAAAACTATTAACCGCGATGAGTTAATTGTAGGATCTGGTGATCTGTACACAGTATTGCGAAAGGAGCAACAAAGTATGCAATCTAACTGCACGCGGTATCACGTCGCGGTCACCAACGAATGTATGTTGTCGCTCATGAATTTTTGCGCTCGAACGAATAGCGATGAAAAGCTAAATTGTACAAAAAAGCCAAATGTGTGTTCTTTAGTTCACGTTATAAAAGCGAATGTGATTTATTTAAACAATTGTTACATCTAATGTATGACAGGATTGCAGAGTGTAAAAATAATCAGAATGAATAATCCACCAACAATTAATTTTACACACAATTACAAAAATTTTAATTTTTTTTTTCAATATTATCAGTTTTTTTGGGGATCATCTGGGGATCTGAGGTCATCGAAATTGCCCCAGGTGTTTTTAAGATATAAGCTTTGTAATTAATTTTTCTTTCTTCTCAGATACATACATATACAAATTTACGTTAACAGAATCAGTTCTCATTCAAGTTATGAGGTATGTAATATCATTACGGATTGAATATGTAGACGGAAATGGAAACAGCGGTAAGATTTTAGTATGGAAATAATTTATGATTTAATATAAAACAGTAATGTTAGCCTTAAATTAGATGCTCTAATTCTATAATAGGGACCTAGGGGAATAATAACACCATTTAGTTTGAGATAACGAAAAAAAATTAAATTAATTAAAAAAAAAAGTAATATTTGTAGCCCTCAAGTGGAGGTTATTAATACCATTTTCAAAAATTTTAGTTTATCAAAGTAATCATCCAAAATTTAGTGATTCTCATAATAAACCTTTGGTACATAACAACAAACTTCATCGGGAACTGTATCTTCTGTTAATTTCCCTAGTTCGTCGGAATCGGTCCATGTGTTCTTAAGTTAGACGTTGAAATTCACGTCACCTTCTTTTACCTTATACATGTTTAGACAATCTTATTAATTTTGTACGTAATTTGTCTTTCTCAGGTTGAAATATCTACAATGAAGGAAATGGAAACTACGATAAAATATCTTTCTAAATATGTATCCTATGGAAATATTTCACCTTTTCTATACTACGAATACCAAAGAATAATGTTAACATATAAATGGCAATAAACCACAGCATAGGTCGGATTCTATCGAAATCTTTCAATCCAATTAAATAAGCTCATTCATTAAACTGAACTCACTTCTGTGAAATAACTTTTTGTTAGCAACTTCACAAGAAAATAATTTGAAAACGTTATCATATTTGTCCAGTTGTGATCAAGCTAAAAGCTTTGTATTTATCTTCATTCTCTTTTCCATATGTATGCATGTACATACAAAGTGCGATCCAAAGTAAACGGGACAAGAAAAAATAGAGCAGTTTTTTTTATCGGCAAAATTAATTTATTTTATTCAAAACAATCTCCTTCTTCAATACATCTTTTTGCGCGGTCCAAAAGCACGACAAACGAGTGTTTTATCTCGTCGGCCGGTATGGTTGCCAGTATGCCGGTGCAAGATTTTTAGAATGGCCTCTACGTCTGCATAACGTTTTCCTTTCATAGGCAAATACATTATTTCGAAAAGCAAGAACTCGCACGGTCCCATATCAAATGAATACAGGGAGTGGAGTCACAAGATGTCTGTCGAATGTTGTATTCTGAGCTATTATTGGTCGTCAGTCAGTTTGTACGCAACAAGCCAAGTACACACCTTTTGTAAGCCCAAATGTTGGATCAAAATACAATAATTCGATATTTTGGAGATGTCCAATTCCATTTTCATGAATTCCAATGATTATTTCGGCTGATTTGTTTCATCAATTGAAACGTTTTGGTTAAAGTTTTGCCAATTTTAAAACAAAATTTAATGCTGGCTCATTTTCGCTCCCATTATATAAACATACTAGCACCTAAAACGCAATAACTTCACTTCCAATCAATGAAATGTCATTAAATTCTCACTGGACAATCGATAAAGATTCTAAAAAACCTTATATGATTAGTTTGATTTTTAAAATTCTATAAGGTTGAATTTAACAAAAAACTGATAAGTTATAAAATTCACAAAGTTTTCTTTTTAAATATTACTTGGTTGTGTTGGAGAGCTTTGGGAATTTTCTTAGGTCATCAAAATCGGTATAAGTGCTCTTAAATTATAGTTATAAGCTTCGTAATTAACGTTTCTCCCTTCTTCCATATACAAATACACATAAGCAAAATCAGGTATTCAAGTTGTCTTTCTTAGCCCGAAATGCCTACAACGACGGTAAATAATTTCGAAGTTATGAGTTATGTAATATCACTACGAATTGAGTATGTAGACGGAAATGGAAACAACTGTAAGTTTTTATTACAGAAAAAAACTAGATGCTATAATTCTATTCTAGGAACCTAAGGCAGTAATGTGAACATTTAATTTGAGATTACTAAGTCATTTAAAAAAATCTAAACTAATAATTGTGGACGGCGATTAGAATATATTAATTTCGTTTTAAAATCTTCTAGTGATTCATAACACAAATCTTATAGACGAGAATGGAATCTAGGGTACATTGTTTTAATTATAATCTGTTTATGATGGACATTTTTATCTTTTGTTATTAATATTTAATATTAAATATTTATAATTATTTTTATTAAACACTATAGGACCTGTCCACGCTTCACTGTGGCTGATACATAAATATACTACCATCTATATAATTTCTATTAGTTGGATTATAATTATAAATAAATGAGATTCTGTGAAGCAACTCGTGTTAGTTAAAAAAAAATTTATCATAGAGCATTTCGTGTGTTATAAAATTATACTAAGAAAAGATATTTGCTAAGGTTAAAGAGGCGAAAGCTCTGTGCAAAGTGGGTGCCTCGCAAGTTCATAATCCAACAAAACCAACGAATAACTGATTCTGAGAAATGTTTGAGTGTTCTCTAATCGGAATAAAGCCGAACTTTTTCGTCGGTGATAGAAACATAGTTACATGACATTAGTATTTTGGGATGCACGTGGTATAATACATACTCCTGTCTCTTATACACATCTAGATGTGTATAAGAGACAGATCCAACAAAACCAACGAATAACTGATTCTGAGAAATGTTTGAGTGTTCTCTAATCGGAATAAAGCCGAATTTTTGCGCTGGTGACAGAAACGTGTCTCCAACGTTTCCCACTGGATTCCAGTCGACAGTCATTATAGTGGACTGCACATGTTGAACCGGTTTTCAGGCGTGGAAAGACGAAAAAGGTAGCTGGAAAGGTTATGGCACCAATATTTTGAGATGCACGTGGTATAATACGCACTCAGTGACTGATTACTGAGCCAGTTATAACCTATTTCACTACATACTTGATTGCACTACTTTCCTACTATTCCAAATACATAGCAATAGTATTAGTTTTTAGGAAGAATCTGTTTAAATTTGTACGCGTATATTCAAATGATTTCTACAAATATGAATTTTTAACAAATGCTTATAATTTGAAATATAATTTTTGTATTTATGAGTTGTATTGGATTCTAACATAAAGAAATGAAAAATAGCTTATGTCCTTACCCTGGTTCTAAGCGACATACCTCCCCACTAATTTTCAGACAAATCGGTTCAGCCGTTCTTGAGTTATAAATAGTGTAACTAACAACAACTTTCTTTTATAAATATATATATTAATTTACCTGTAACTGGATTTATCATCTTAATTGAAAAATGATATTGTAAGGCATCACATGATCGATGTGTTTCAGACACACGCTGAAGTTGATCAATCCGCCGAAGTGAACTATGTCTCGGTTTTCTAAATTTCTCTCCCGACGACAATAGCCACTTCATCAATTGTTGGCGCATTAAAACGTCCAGCATGTTGTCCTGCAGGCGCCTTATCGGCTCTGATGATAATTTTATGATTATCTGATATCATGCGGTCTAATGCAGTTGTGAATAATGCAAGTAATTCATTGTGTTGATGGAAAAATTTTTGAGGTTGTTTCATAATGGAACTTTTCACTGAGTTGTTGTGTGCGCAATGCTGATCGACTGCTCTTGCTGAATGGCCCATAAAATATATATGAAAAAATGTATAGTTCGATGTTATTTGACCTTGAATCTGCCAGAATATAAATATGTAGTTAGGTAATTGTATAGCAAATTGTTTGTACCACCATGTGTCTCGTAAAATTCTACCAAAATACTTTTTAGATCATTTCAAATTAAAACTAAACCTCAACATTGAACAGTAGCCTTCTATGGCAGCTTTTGGTAGAAGGCTTTACCAAGTATTGGAACACTTTGTAAACACATCTACGCAACGTGGCTCAACATATTTTGCAACAGCTGAATGGTTTCAAAAACTAAAACTGTGTCGAATACCTTTTGTTGCGCCGAATAATGTCAATTAAAAGCAATTATTGTATTGCTGGAGATGAGTCAAAAAATTATTAGAATCTGGAACCGGAAACCAAAGAAGGTAGTGGCTTTGGTGGTTGTACCAATGACGTCAATTTGACTTGGCCGCTGGCACAACACAATGCAGGGGCTTCGTTTTTGAATTTCAATGCATTGCAATGTGGACGCACAATATTAATTAGTCCAATAGCAACAATTTGCTCCGAACTGTAATCAATTGCCACATTATAACAGAATGCAGCTCTGTGGGGATTAAACACAACATTTCGATGTTGATTTAGAATCCTTTGTAGTTCACTTTGCGTTTCGCGTTGCTCATTTGTTTGATTTGCTCTTATATTTCTTTCACATGCACATTTGAGTTGTGCGGCATAAGTTTGTACGTCTGGTTGGTGGCATTGTTAAAAACGAAAATCCTACTGAAAATAAAAAGATCTCATATTTTTCTCTATTTAACCATGTATACCAAATTGTAATATTGTTTAGTCCAAAAAAGTTGCCAAAAATTTATATAAGGAATTGACCTTACCGTGATTAATAAACACTTATTAGCAAACAAACAAAAAAAAAACAACTTCTTAGTCTTTACAACAAAACGAAATTTATCAAAAACTTAATATAATTTACAAGAAAACAGATTACCACAATTTTTTTTTTTTTGTTTTTTTGTTCAATTGAATGACGTTGACATTTAAATTGAATGACGTTGACACTTAAATTAAATTACGTTTGCATTCGTTACGCGCGTTTTTAAAAATTTGCAAAATTAAATGTATATTTTTCAATCTTTTTGAGAGATTTTCTTAATATTTACAGAGTATTAGAAAACAAAAAAAAAAAAAAAAAAAGAAAATCAGCCAAATCGGTTCAGCCACTCGCGCGTGATGCCGTGACAACGGAAAACGGGTTTCATTTTTAATATATTAATAAATTTAACAATTTTCTTCAGGTTTTTTTGTAGAATTTTTGGGGATTATCTGGAGATCTGAGGTTACCGAAATCGCACCAGGTGTTTTTAAGATATAAGCTTTGTAATTAACGCCTCTTTTTTCTTCTATATACAAATTAACGTAAACAAATTCAGTTTTCATTGACATTTCCTTTCTTAGACCGAAATACCTTGCAATAAAGGTAAATAATTTCGATGTTACAGATTGAACATGTACACGGAAATGGGAAAAACGGTAAGATTTTTTTTACGGAAATAAGCTAGCTAGCTTTAAACTACGGAATATATGTGGGAGTCTATGGTGAATGGGCATTAGAAAAAGACGAAGATTAGCGAAAACGGCAAGGAGAGATATAGTTGAACCGCGACAGCCAAAGTAAAGAGACGTGCGCACTGAGTTCCACAACTATTAATAAAACTACACTTATTATATGAACATATTATTATATAAACAATAAACCTAAATCTATTTCATAAACAATAAACCTACATTTTGGGGGCTCGCCCGTGTTTGTGTGGAAAAATGGCTTGTCTAAAATTTAATTTGTGGAAATCTGCATTTGTGTAAAAAACCAAGCATAGTAGCTTTGCATAAATTTGTGTTCGGGTGCGACGGTGACCGAAATAATCGAAAGCGGTTGCGCGAGTTTATTGGTTTTAATTTCGCAGAGCAGAGCGCGGAGTATGTTGAAAAAGTTAACTACATTGAGAACAATTTAACGCAAGCAGATCTGGTGTCGATTTGCAATGTCTTGGGCATGAGGCATAATAGTGAGCAATTAGCTGGTAATATTTTTCGCAATTTGCAAGAGGGCAATTTGTTGAAATACGACGTAAGTGACGACGATGTTTCAAACGACGAGTTGGATGACGAAACCGACAACGAGGCATACGAAGATGTAAGAAGCACAAATCAATCAGTCACATCAAACCAACGTTCAACACCAAAGAGGCAAGCGCAAGACAGAGCAAAACGATATAGCGCAAGCGTYAACGACGACAGAGGCCACAGCGTTAGACGAGAACGTTGTGAGCAGAACGAAAGCGATATAATGACGACGACACGCTTTGCAACAAACTTTCGCGACGTAGAAGACAGCATTTCTAACTTTTATGGTACTAATTATATGCCTGTTGAAGTGTGGGTGAATGAATACGAAGAACAATCTGAATTAATCATCAATCTGGGATGATTTTCAAAAGTTTATCTTCGCAAAAAAGGCATTAAAGGGAATTGCGAAATTATTTGTAGCAAGCGAACGAGGATTGAATTCATGGAACGCGTTGAAAACAGCGCTGCTAACAGAATTCAAGTCCACTGTAAACAGCAAGCAGATACACGAATTGCTCGCTCAGAGCAAACAAGGTAAAGCCGAAGATGTTTTTGAAGAGTGAGTCTATAGTGTGTGTAGAGGAAAATTCAAAGAAGAAGTTAAAAGAATTGCTTTGTTTTAATTGTGGTGAAAAGAACACGTTTCAAAGAATTGCCAAAATAAAGAAAAGGGCGGAAAATGTTTTGAGTGTAACTCGTACGTAAAGAAAAGAAGTGACCCAGTCAGAAAAGTAAACACAATTGATGCAAAGAGCAAATAATGCATAAGACGGAAACATTGGTGGTTGTAATTATTTGGCTCTGTTTGATACAGGCAGTAGTGCGAATATTATGAGCAGTGAAATTTATAATAAATTAATCAATCCACGGTTGAACAGTTTCTCAGTACAATTGACAGGTTTTGGCAAATCAGCTAGTGTTAAGCCGTTTGGCCAATTAATGCAAACCATTGTAGTAGATACTGAAAATTTTGACTTACTTCTTTATGGTGTGCATGCAAATCACTTTGATGTAAATGTAATAATAGGTGCGGATTTTTGTTTAAAATCCGAAATTTTAATAAATCCATCTGGTTTAAAGATAAGAAAACTTTTAGATACAAGTCAAAATGAAGAAGTCAGTGCTTAATATTGACGTGGCTGATAAGAATGAGTATATTAACATAGGCGATACGGTGAGTGCATCGGCCAAGCAGGAA
>NW_017534798.1:12171-14087 GCF_001853355.1 Bactrocera latifrons
CCAGCAGGCGTCATCGTAAAACAATTCGCATTAAATGACGACAATTTTCATTTGGCTTGGGAAGCTCTGAGATCAAGGTACGAAAACGAACGAATACTGGTAGATAAGCAAATAACGATATTAATGAACTTGCCCAAAATTCAAAAGGAAACAAGTGAAGAATATATGAAACTTCAATCCACTGTTTGTCGGTTTTAGCGACACAAAATGTTCCCACAGATAATTGGGACCCAATTCTGACAAATATATGCACCGCCGCATTATCAGAAAAATCGTTATTGCTATGGGAACAATCTGAACAATACAAACAAACGTCATGCGAATTGTGCACAGTGGGACATAAACTTAAATCTTGCGAGAAACTTAAGAAATTAAATATAATTGACCGAAACAATTTTGTAAAGTCGAAAAGACTTTGCACAAACTGCTTATCGCATGCAAACATGCTTAAAGATTATGAAAGCAAATTTAATTGCGTTTATTGCCATAAACAACATCATTCGATGTTACACATTACCAATTTTTCTAGCTCACCCTCAAACAGCCCAAACATAAAAAGAGCAACAGGTTTAGTTGCAACAACAAATTCAGAAAACTGCCAAGAAGCGCCATGCTGCTCAAAGGTGTTGAAAACTCAAACGCTTCACAACGAAAATCAAAGTAGGGTACTACTACCCACAGCAGTCGTCTCCATCGAACATCGAGGTTAACTGTTTAAGCTCAGAGCGCTAAGACCAAGGATCACAACGATCTTTCATAGCGTCTCGGGCACAAAACAGGCTACAGTTGCCAACAAAACTGGCCAATTTTGGAATCCCGGGAATGGGCGGAAGAGTTGTTCAAAACTCAAATAAAATCTGCCGAATTACCCTTTTTTCCCTCAAAGCGGATAAGCGCATACAAGCAGAAGCTATTGTCTCACCGCAATTAAAAACATGCTTCCAAGCTATCATATAAATAGCAAGCATTGGCAAAAGGTTTCACACCTTAAGTTAGCAGACCCCAACTGCAACACTCCCGCTCAAATAGATCTGCTATTAGGCAGCGATCTCATACTACAGATAATACTCGTAGGTATTGAGAAAATTACAAAAACACTTCTGGCGCAAAATACCATTTTCGGATGGGTCCTAAGTGGACTAGTTGCGGAACCAGTTACCACGTTGACAACTCAAGTTGACGAAATCTCCAAAGAACACCTCAATTCGCAATTAAGAAAATTTTCTTCTTTTTTAGAAGAACTCCCACCGTATCAATCACAACCCCTGAAGATCGGTATTGTGAGAATTTTTACAAAACCACAACTACTCGATCGGATGATGGCCGGTACGTCGTACGACTACCACTAAAGCCAGAATTTCCCCGCACACACGCCTTAGGTCATTCCCGCACCTCTGCTATCGCGAACTGAAACCAGAATATGATAGAGTCGTAGAAGAATACCTCCATTTAGACCATATGGAGGAAATCAGCGCTGGCGAAAATATCATACAAAGTAAATACTACTCGTTTTATTTGCTACATAATGCAGTAGGAAAGCCAGACAAAAAAACCACAAAGGTAGGAGTTGTCTTCAATGCGTCGAAATCCACTAGTTCGGGAAACTCCCTAAATGACATTTTATTTATGGGACCCACGCTTCAGCCAGACCTAATGCTGCTTATCTTAAATTGGCGTATCATCAAATACGTCTTCAACGGGGACGTTGAGAAAATGTATAGACAAATAGTCGTACAAAAAGACGATCAAGATTTTCAAAGAATCATTTTCAGAAAATCCCCCACTAGTCCACTACGCGACTTTAAGTTAAAAACAGTTACCTTTGGCGTCAACTGATCCCCATACTTAGCCATTCGGACACTGCACGAATTGGCAGATAACACCAAGTCAGAATTCCCTCTGACAACCCAGGTGTT
>NW_017534798.1:14577-20533 GCF_001853355.1 Bactrocera latifrons
ATACAAGAATTATGGCTAGATGGGACCGACTGGGACGAACAAGTAAAACCACTTCGTTTAGAAAAGTGGTCACAGTTCGCGAGCAATCTAAATGATATCTCAAAGATACAAATCCCACGGTGGGTAAACTATTCCCCCGAACACAAAGTCGAATTACACAGCTTCTGTGACGCCTTTGAGAAGGCATACTGTGCCACTTTATATGTGCGCACACAAAGCGATAACGCGACCACAAGCCACTTATTAGTAGCTAAAGCTAAGTCTACCTCGACTTGAACTCTGTGGCGCCCTACTGCTCGCAAAATTGGTTTCTATGGTGCAGACCCACTTATACATGAAGAAATACAGATTGCATCTCTGGTACGATTCTGAAATAGTTCTAGCCTGGTTGGAAAACCACCACACGCATGGAAAACGGACATTTCTAATCGTACGTTACAAATACTTGACCTAGTGGGGTCAGCCACTTGGCGACACGTAGCCAGTGCTGACAATCCTGCCGATTTAGGTACAAGAGGRTGCAAGCCGCTGCACCTTGCCACCACCACCCTCTGGTGGAATGGCCCCCGATGGTTAAAAGAATCTCCCGATTCTTGGCCAAAATCGCCCATATGCAATATAATTGCCCCACTACTCGCATCCACACAAATGCGATAGTGCAGCCGCGATCTCTCATTATTAAGAGAATCAAAACCCATTGATAAAAGGAGTTCAATCTTGGTTCTTAACACATTCACGAACACGAAAGGTCTGCTTCGTGCAAATGGTAGACTTGCTAACTCAAGCCTGACGTACAACGAACGCCACCCTCTAATTATAGCAGAGAAATGCCAACTTGCCACATTACTCCTCAGTTATATCCATTTAATCGTGCTTCACGCTAAACATCGCCTAAATGCTGCATTAGTCCGTCAAGAGTTCTATATTCCCCGTCTTAAGCGCCAAATAAAGAAACGCATTTGCATGTGCAAGATCTGCACTATTTCGCTTCGTCGGACGACGCGGCTTCCCATCAAAACTGATGAGCGATAATGGTAAAACCTTCATTGGAGCCTAGAGAGCCACTGAAAAGGAGTTTGTGGATTTTATCAAACAAGTGTCACCAGAGATTGTATAAAGGTATGCTCTCCAAGGTATTAACTGGCAATTTATCCCCCCAAGCGCTCCTCATATGGGTGGTTTATGGGAATCAGCAGTAAAAAGCTTTAAATCCCACTTCAAAAACGTAGCTGGAAACTACAAATTTAACTACGAAAAGTTCACCACACTGTGACACCAGGGCATTTTCTTAAAGGAGCACCCATTCCGATGGAAGGAAGAGTATATAAAGGACCTTCATAAAAGGTACAGGTGGAAGAGTCCAGAAAAGGCGCCAAAGCTTGGAGATTGTGTCATCATACATGATGACTGTCTACCCCTCCACCGAATGGCGGCTTGGCCGCATAGAAAAACTACACTACGGTTCCGACGGTCATGTGCGAGTTGTTGATCACCGCACTCAAAGCGGCAAACTATGTTTTCTACCATATATTAACGAAATCGCATATAATGAAATAACCGAAAATAATCCCGCAAACAAAATTTAAAAATCAAATAATTGATCGATGAACCCACAAATAAACCCTAATCGAAACTGCTAACGGATCTAACCGCAATGGTCCATCGACTTGACGTCCCATTCTTGCCACATACCGTGGCACAATCGCCATATAAATTTGCATGCAACAAATTTGTAATTATAATAACTTCTTTCTACAGATCAATGTGGATGTGGATATGCCCAGCGTGGCAACGCCAACAGTGAGGTCCACCATTACTGTGCAACGCCCGGGGTAGCTCCAGCGCCACGAAGCCCAGCGGCAAGACCTCCTGCAACCGCTCCTCGTAGTGATACGCGACCACTACCACCCTCCTCAGCACCAGCCGCGGAGCCTCCGCGCAGCCAATGTCGACTGTGTCGGCGTTCTAATCGGCTACAGCATTGCAGCATTTTCCGTGGCATGCAGCCCTTACATCGCCAGAAGGTTGCTCAGGCTCACACAACACGCAGGAGTCCGCGGGCAGATCGCAGCAGACCAGCCGTCGGTCGGCAAAGAAGGCTAATAGCTCCTCTTCCAACCATATCAAGGCGAAATGAGGCATCATTACGGCGTCGACAGCCTCGGACGTCATACCACCGCTCCACTGGCCTCAGAAGTATTGTTGCCACGCTGCAGCAACTACAGCGACTACTAGGCTAATATTCGCCTAGGGGGGCCGGGATGGCTAGATGAGTTAGCGTTCCCCCATCAACACACGTCCTTGGACGATAAATACACCATACCAACTAAATCCACACCTGAAGACACCACACACGAAGACAACACACAAGACAACATCATACAGTTATGCAGTTATACAGCGTATTCACCACTCAGCAGCCCTTAAAAGGATCAGCAGTAACGACCGACGGCCCTTTTTTTTTTCAATTCCCGTTCGTAGCGACAACACCTTTTATCCGGCGGTCCGTAAGAGTGAAGTGAGTGCTGATCACAACGTGCTTTTTACAAATAAAACAGATTTTATACTAAATACATTTCTAGTGGTTTTTTTTACAAATAAAACAAATCAAGTGGTTTTTGACTAAATAAATTCTTAAAATTTTACTAAATAAAATAAAGCGGTTTTTTGTTACTAAATAAATTCAGTGGTTCAGACACCCAATCGCAGCAAGTGTCGTGGAAGCAAAATAAGTGAGTAAACATATGATTATACCTTCTAAGGACTAAAAGGAAGCTGTACAAAATCTCAAAGAAGTCATCAACGTATGTAAAGAATAACTAGAATTAAATTTGAAAAAATGTAGCTTTTTAAAAACGCGAATACTGTTTCTTGGTCATATCATTGATAATCAAAAACTGTATCCACCTACAGAGAAAATTGATGCAGTAATTAGGTTTAGAACTCCACAGATCTCAGTTAGAAAGTTTTTTGGGCTTAACCGGATACTTTAGAAAGTTTATCCCAAACTACGCTGTAATTTCAAAGCCGTTGTTGAATTTAACTAAAAATAACGTAAAGTTTGTAATTGGTATACAAGAAGAGGCCGCAATCAATCTTCTGAAGAAACTTTTAACTGAAAATCCAGTACAAAACATATATCGGGTGATTTTTTTGAGGTTAGGATTTTCATGCATTAGTATTTGACCTGTCTCTTATACACATCTAGATGTGTATAAGAGACAGGTTTGGTGTGGTTTATACGCTGGTGGAATCATTGGACCGTATTTTTTCAAAGATGCCGTTGGACGCAACGTTACGGTGAATGGCGATCGCTATCGTTCGATGCTAACAAACTTTTTGTTGCCAAAAATGGAAGAACTGAACTTGGTTGACATGTGGTTTCAACAAGATGGCGCTACATGCTAGACCTGTCTCTTATACACATCTAGATGTGTATAAGAGACAGGATACATAGCGAAAGTATACTAGCTATGAATTAGAAATTTTGGGAAAACCTTAGAGAAGCAGAATTTGTGTACGAGGGTGGCACGTTGGGTTCTTTTCTTACAAGAGTTCGACTATACCGTTGAGCATCGGGCTGGACGGCGTATGCAGCATGTCGACGCGCTCAGCAGATACCCAATATTGACGATAACTAAAGATGACGCTTGTGTTGGCATTGGTAGGGCACAAGCAAACGAAGAAAAATTAAAAGCTATTAAAGAAATTATCAGTGATGACACAAAAACATACGAGAATTATTTTCTTAGAGGTGATATTTTATACAAACTAGTATACGACGTTGAGCTGCTAGTAGTTCCGAAAGCAATGCAAAGGCAGATCATTAGCAATGCGCACGACATTTTGCGGCAAAGAAAACAAAAGAACTGATTTGTAGATCTTATTCTATCTCACATTTGGAAGACAAGAATAAGCAGTACATCGAATGCTGCATACCCTGTATCATGAGTAACCGTAAACGATGCAACCAAGAAGGGTTTTTTCATCCGCTTCAAAAAGAAAACGTTCCATTATATACTTACCATATTGATTTCTTGGGTCCATTAGATTCAACACATAAAGACTATAAACACATTTTAGCCGTTATAGACTCTTTTACTAAGTTTTGCTGGTTATATCCAACGAAGTCAACAACGTCGAAAGAAGTAATAACACGGCTTAGCAATCAAAGTTCATTGTTTGGCAATCCAGCGTATATTATATCTGATAGAGGTTCTGCTTTTACCTCTCAAGACTTTGTTAAATATTGCGGTGACGAAGGTTGGTTAAGACGACAACAGGTTTACCACGAGTTAATGGTCAAGTGGAGAGACTGAATGCAGTCATTGTCTCAGTCTTCTCTAAGCTAAGCATCAACGATCCATCTAAGTGGTATAAGCACGTTAGTAAAGTGCAGCAGGCGATCAACTCAACATTCTGCAGAAGCATAGACGCTACTCCTTTTGAATTATTGATTGGTACAAAGATGCGAACTCGAGGAGATATTCAGTTACGAGACTGTATCAGCAAAGAATTTTTAACCACGTTTTATGACAATCGAGATGACTTACGAGCAAAGGCAAAAACAACTATTTTGAAGGTACAAAANGCAAAAACAACTATTTTGAAGGTACAAAATAAAACAAGAAAACATATAATCTACGGCGTAAAGCAGCACGACAGTATAAAATCGGAGAACATGTAGCTATAAAGAGAACGCAGTTTGGTAGTAACCTTAAGCTGAAGCCAAAATTTTTGGGTCCCTACCAAATCATTAAGGTCAAGCACAACAATTCATATGACGATCAGAAGATAAGCAGCGGTGATGGTCCAAAAAATACAACGACTTGCGTAGAATATATGAAATCCTGGTCCACGTCCAAAGACGACGCAGATAGCAACGAAGCATCCGAGGCGGATACTTAGTCAAAATGGCCGAATGTGGGAATCTATGGTGAATGGGCAGTAGAAAGAGACGAAGATTAGCGAAAACGGCAAGCAGAGATTAGTTGAACCGCGACAGCCAAAGTAAAGAGACGTGCCCACTGAACTCCACAACTATTAATAAAACTACACTCATTATATGAGCATATTATTATATAAACAATAAACCTAAGTCTATTTCATAAACAATAAACCTACATATATTAAGTTTTCCACGAAATCAGTAACACCCAGAATTAAGTGTGGGAGACTCTACAAAGTATGTATATAAATGATCAATATGTTGACCTGGGTCGCTTTAGCAATGTACCTGTGCCTGTCTGTATATATATTTTCTTTTCAGGAAGCTGCTCATTTGTCGGAACTGAAGATATCGGACCACTATAATATATAGCTCTATAGTTCTTGTATTGAAAACTGTCACGTTTGACTGTGTATCTTCACAAAAGATGGCACAGGTTATCTCCTAAGGCAACAATATAATCTCCGTAGAAATTATGCAGATCGGCTGAATGATCGGAATCGAAGAAAATTTCCTTATTTGACGTGGTATGTTTACGAAATTTGGTGTGAAACAAATTGTTTAGATTGGCGCACTATAGTATATAGCTGCCATAC
This sequence comes from Bactrocera latifrons, assembly GCF_001853355.1. Lineage (NCBI taxonomy): Eukaryota > Metazoa > Arthropoda > Insecta > Diptera > Tephritidae > Bactrocera > Bactrocera latifrons. Next base: position 20,122 of record NW_017534798.1, read on the forward strand.
AAACCGAACGAAGGGAATAAATGTACAGAAACTTTCGCATTTGACGTGGTATCTTCACGAAATTTGACATGGATTACTGCTTAAGGTAATAATATATTATCCGAAAAATTTGTTCAGATCGGTTCAATATTGCATATAGCTTCCATACGAACTGAACACATAGTTACTAAAAGAATTGTACCTGTGGAGGGTATATTAGCTTCGATGCAGTCGAAGTTTTTTCTAGTTTTAATTTTGTACTGTATACTTTTTGCCTTTTACTAAATATTTACAACATTTTTCTTTACTATCGGGTGATTTTTTAAGAGCTTGATAACTTTTTTAAAAAAAAAAACGCATAAAATTTGCAAAATCTCATCGGTTCTTTATTTGAAACGTTAGATTGGTTCATGACATTTACTTTTTGAAGATA
>NW_017534798.1:22758-30023 GCF_001853355.1 Bactrocera latifrons
TCTTTTGATGCAAATTTTAGAATATGATTATTACTTACTTTGAATTCTGTTTACGAATTTTCTTATAGGCTACCAAACCAAAAAAAAAAAAAAAACAATCGTAAAATCTTATATATAACTTTGTGAATAGATCCTCGACAACTCCTACAATTTTATCACATTTAGGTAAATATTGCATATGACTCTTAAGTGCCATTTCGTCACACAAAATAGACACGAATTTTTGTTACTGCCTAAATCCTCGACTTCTCAACTCTAAACATCTAATACTACTGCTTTTACATCCTGGATCGCGGGCCATTCCAAAACAAACTCGTCCAGATAAATTACTATTAAAGTGCTCTAATAAATCAAAGCCTTCCTCTTTCTCCTTTAATTCCTTCTTTATTCTTTTATATTTCTTTGCTAAATCTTCTATCTGATATTTTAAGTAATTAATTTCCCTTTCCTTTTCTTCTAATTTATTTTTCAAACATACATTTTCCCCCACCAATTTTTGTTCCCTAAGAGCTCCTGATACTAAACTTAAATTTGTTTGACTTCCTATTTCTCTGGAATTAGCTATCCCTAAAAACTCCACTTCCTCCTGGGCTTCTTCTGCCACGGATGCTAATAGCATCAAATTATTACAGTTATCAAGCAATCCTGATTCGGTATCATTGTTTTGAAAAGAAAAATCTTCCGTTCCCATTTCAATTATTGAATTGGGACTAAAAACATTCTTATAATTAAAATTAGATTCCGGTGTATTTGGCAAATGCGTGTCCGGAACAGCATTAAGCCTTTGCTTTTTTTTCAATTTCATACTAAAAGAAAAGTTTCGATCACAGGCAAACATATGCTTAATTAACTCCTACACCCAACCTACTCAGCCAAATTAAATATATAATAAAATACAAATAAAGAAACCTACACCTTACAACCAAAGCCTTATTTATATTTATTTTAATTGAAGCAAATACTACGATACTTTTCTACGTATTAAACTATTATTTATTTTTAAATACTACACTTAATATATATGTTTACTATTCTAATTATAATTTTCTTACCAAAATACCGTCATTTTTGAAATTATTTCTACACTAAGTACTACAATTATTATTGTGATACAATAAAATATTTATTTTAATTTAACATACGTGGTTGAATTTAATTACAAATTTATTATTACAATATGTACTTAGATTAGTAAACTACATATTTTTAAAAAATAATATATTAAATCTATAAAATATCATGCACAAAGTTTAAATTTAAAAAATACTATATACAAATACTCGTAGTTTTTATCTTTGGACTAACCTGTCTTTATCCTTTTCGCATCCAACAACACACTTCCTCACTTTTGGCATTTTCACTATATTATACAAAAGTACTAAATCAATAACTTTGAAAATGCATATAGAAATATTAAAATGGAAAATCATTAATACACATAACACATAAAAATTTTCTTTACCAAATATGCACCTACTTCTATGAAATTTCGTTTTACACTGATTTTGTCAGTTAATTATAGCAGTTTATTTCTGGCATCCCGCCTTTTCTGAAATAAGCTGTCAGAAATTCCTTGATATAGCTGTCAAATAATCAGAGAACGGGTTTGAGAGAAAAAGAGAGCCAATGCTAAAGTCTCGTGTCATATTATCCATATCCATACCTGTTATATGCTTACTCTCTATGTACATACACTAAACTGCTCCAAACCGCCAAACACTTGTCTCTCAGTCTACTTCGACGCCCTCGTCAACTGAACATAATGATGGTTGCTTACTCTGCTTACTTTCTGCTGCTGCTAAATCTGAATCGCCAAACACTTGTCTCTTAGTCTATTTCGACCATTGTAGAAATATACAAGTAACAAAAGAATCATATGGTCGTCAACAGCTGAGATCACCTGATCGAAATAGTTGATTTTTCGGTACAGAGATTCAAATAAAAGGACTCAAAAATAATTAATAGGTTGCAATATAGGTGCGTTACCGATATTTTTGGGGTATTAAGTTCCCGCGGCGGACTATTTTCACTCAAATATTACAATACTAAACAAAACTATTTGTAATAATGTAAACTAAAATACAATAGACATATTCTTCAAATATTTTTTAATAAAATAGAAAAGATTTACAAATAGTTTGGTACAATAAATAAAATTTTAATCAAAACTAGCTAAATTTAGTCTTTATGAATTTAATAATCAAAATACATTTGAAAATTTAACAAAAATGTATTTAAAATAATTAATTGGATAGCATAACACGGCAACACACTCGCGACTTTTCTAAAGCATTTGGCCGTTTTAGTAGTATAATATTTAGGAAACAATAACGAGCTGCCTGGGCTTTTGTCCTGAGTCTTCACTCATTCTATTGCATTCTTAATATAATGTCTGTCATTCTATAAGCTGTCGCCTGCGTATGTATGTGTGCAAATGATAGGATTTGTTACTTCTAGGTTTATACAATGATTTCGACGCTCTCACCAACTGAAAACAATGCTGGTTGCTTAAACTGTTCACTTTCTGCTGTCGCAAAATGTAAATTGCTGCTCATTCCCAACAACGCGTAACAATACCCAATCGACGTTACAATGGCTTGAGTCAAAGGTGCTCTTAACCCAACACTGTACCTTTCACAGCTATCCAGACTTTTCTTTTAACTACAACAAGTCTGTTTGTGCACTTTGATTATACGACACTGAACCCTTTTAGAAATTCTCCGTACTCTCTTATAAGCTACCGGTGCCCTTAACGATCGACACCGGTCACTCCACACAAAGTCGAAATCACTCGACACTGTACTTATTCTGTAAATTTCTGGGACGTTCTTTGATTAAAGGGAAAATCGAAAGAAGTTGTAGGTCAAACATTTTCAAAATTTGATATTTCCAAAACGTTACTTTTTCCCAATAACATTTTTTTATAATTTTTGTTTGTTTTGTTTTTCAATATTTTGATTTATAAATTATTTGAATCGTTCAATTTCCCTTGCTTCTTTATTCTGGCTATTTAAGAGAAAAATCATTGAAAATTATTTAGTGAAAACTTTACCTGTGTTTCACGCAAAGAGATCCATTTTAGATTAAAATTTATTAAGAAGCCACGATGAGGTCGCCAAAGGCAAGACATGGCAAGAAGTACTCCCAGAATGCGGTGACATACGTGCGGAATTATGGATCGCGGTCAATCAGCAAGCGATCGTCACCAAGTCACAGCACGATCTTTAAAACAACAGTTACGATGTTATTTTATCTTGAAGCAACGTACATATATGTGGCGCTGTTAGATGCTAGACGTACTCTGTTGAGTGGCAAAAGAGAGGTTTGTCGTACGTACACGTTTTTCTTTGGATGGTGTATGGTGGTTATACCAGATCATATTGATGAGATCATTTCTACGGAAATTCCTGTTGCAGAGAAAGACCAAGTATTATATGAAGTGATGAAAACCAATATGGTTCATGGTCCTTGCCGACATAACAATCATTTTTTGGTTTGTACGTCTCACAATAAATGCACGAAACTATTTCCACGTGCTTTTCTTTCGGAAAAGCAATATCCACCCTATCGGCGTCGCTCACCAGACGACAATAACAGAACAATCAGTATTCAATTAAGAAAAGTGAATATCGAAGTTGACGACACATGGATCGTACTAATATATATTCGCCACCATTGATTAATTCACTTTCAAAACTCATATCAATATTGAGTACTGCAGTTGGTGAAATCGATAAAAATATGTTTGGCAGTACGTCACCAAAGGAAGCAAGGTGGCGATTATTGGTATTGAACAATACAGTCGATACGTGAACTACAATAAAACGCTTTGCAGGATATTAACTCGTGTTTTTTTGTAACTGGATCCGTGTATTCACATTGTGCAAAAAGTGGCCAATTAATAATAATAAAATAAAAACAAACAATCAATAAAAATCAGTGCTCTCAAATTATTATTTATAAACATAAAAAAAGAGAAATACGAAACGAAATAAATAGATAGCAAGTAAGGAAGGCCTAAGTTCGGGTGTCACCAAACATTTCATACTCTCGCATCAAATACAGTATTTATGTAAAGTTTTATTCCGCTATCATCATTGGTTCCTAATGGATATATTATACAGAGAAGGCATCAGATGGAATTCAAAATAGCGTTATATTGGAAGAAGGCGTGGTTGTGAACCGAATTTCATTGAAATCGGTCGAGTAGTTCCTGAGATATGGGTTTTGGTCCATAAGTGGGCGACGCCACGCCCATTTTCAATTATTAAAAAAAGCTTACGTGCAGCTTCCCTCTGCCATTTCTTCCGTAAAATTTAGTGTTCTGACTTTTTTGTTGGTCGGTTAACGCACTTTTAGTGATTTTCAACATAACCTTAGCATGGGAGGTGAGCGTGGCTATTATCCGATTTCTTCCGTTTTTGAACTGTATATGGAAATGCCTGAAGGAAACGACCATATAGAGTTTGCTTTACATAGCTATAGTAGTTCCCGAGATATGTACAAAAAAGTTAGTAGGGGGCGGGGCCACGCCCACTTTTCTAAAAAAATTACGGTCGAATATGCCACTCCCTAATGCGATCCTTTGTGCCAAATTTGACTTTAATATTTTTATTTATGGCTTAGTTATGACACTTTATAGGTTTTCGGTTTTCGCCATTTTGTGGGCGTGACAGTGGGCCGATTTTGCCCATCTTCGATCTTAACCTTCTTATGAAGCTAAGAAATACGTGTACCAAGTTTCMTCATGATATCTCAATTTTTACTCAAGTGACAGCTTGCGCGGGCGGACGGACAGACGGACGGACAGAAATACATCCGGATTTCAACTCTACTCATCACCCTGATCACCTTAGTATATACATCCCTATATCTAACTCTTTTAGTTTTAAGACTTACATAAAGCCGTTATGTGAACAAAACTATAATACTCTCTTTAGCAACTTTGTTGAGAGAGCATAAAAACAAAACACAAAAGCAAAATAAAAGCAATAATGAGTTCTTTGCAGCATCATCAGCAAGGCCGTAGGCATTCCTTAAATCAGCTTTGTTGGCGATCAGCAGAAATGGGAACGCAGTCAGCAGAAGCAGCAGAAAACAACAATCGAGCAACAATAAATGCGCTGACAGCAACCAGTCTGCAGATACCAGCAAGCGCAAAAGCAACGAAGAAAATCACAACGCAAGGTGAGAACCTAATAAAAAAAATACCCATCTGTACAAACCGGCATTGACCGCCACGTCAATATAAAAAGGAAATTAAGTCCTTCAATGTCAGCGGTCAATCCTATAAAAATAAAACACAAATTTTAAATGAATTTACCATACTAAGTAACGGTTTAGACGACGCTGCGAAGGGTACCACAACAGTCGTTAATGGCAAACCACATCCAATATATTTCCTCGAACGCAGGCGTAATACTCTTAATGGGAAATTAAGTGAAATTGTTGGCACTAACAACTTTCATATAGTGCCTTTGAAGAGAGGCAACATAGACAAAACAAAAATTCAGTGTCACTTTGTCAAATAAAAAAAAATAAATATTATTCGTATCAACTGAAGAACTCTAAAGCCCTAGTTGTTGTAATCAAGCGTATAGAGTCCGCCGTAGACTCTAATTTGCTGTAATCAAAAATATAGATAAATCGCACATAACAGTGGATACTGTACGTAAATTAAAAAAAGCTCTTAAAAGTGAAGAAAAATTGAACGCCGAAATGTATAAAAGGAAGCTGTGCCCAAATTCAAATAAGCAAAATTCCATTTGGAAAGCCCAAAAGTCTTTGAAGTCACCAATTGACTCCAACATGCCTATACCAGACTTGGGTGGAAATTGGGCTCGAAGTGACGAGGAAAAGGCTAATTGCTTTGCAAATCACCTAGAAAATATATTTCAACCCAATTTACCAAAGAACAACTTTAAGCTGTCATTCTTACACTACGCATCTAAAGAGTCGCTCGAGTCTCTTAAAACTTCACCTGCTGAGTCCCCGTGACATGATAATATTTCCCCGAAACTGCTAATTGAGTAACCAATTATTGCTGTAGCGGTGCTCTCTTTGCTTTTCAACGCAATTCTTAGTTACGGATACTATCCAACTTCATGGAAAAAGTCGCAGATATCTTGTTAGATAAACCTGGGAAAGACTTATCACAGCCGTCTTCATACAGACCAATCAGTCTTTACCCTGTCTTTCAAAACTATTAGAAAAAGTTTTACTATGAAAGATGTCTCCTTTCCTACACGAAAATAATACAATACCAATGCATCAGGTCGGTTTTCGTGCGAAACATGGCACAATAGAGCAAGTACATAGAATTATTAATGAGATAAGAAAAGCATTTGAGCACGGGGAATACGTAGCACTTAGGTCTTTTATGCAAGATTAAAAATATTCGACCTTTAAAATTGGATAAAATATTCGAGTCTTATTTAAAAAATATAAACTTTATGGTGAAAGTGGGAGATTTCATATCTGATGAACTACAGATAAGGCCTGGTGTACCTCAGGGCAGTGTTTTAGGCCCAACACTATACATGATATTGTATATACAGCATATCTTCCAAGAGCTAATAATGTATTAACTTCAACTTCTGCGGACAACACAGCTATAGTGAGCCGTAAGAAATGCCACATTTTAGTATCAAGAATATTAACGAAGCATTTAAGTTCTGTCGAAGAATGGCTAACGAACTGGCGTATAAATGTTAATGAAGAAGTGTGAGCTTATTACATTTATTACATATTTTCGCTAAGACGAAAGGTGTACCCGAAGTAATATATCTTAGTATTCATCTACATAGAATGCTCACGTAGAGAAAACACATCTCTAGTAAAATAACATATATGAAGATTAGAGCTGCAAATTTAAAAAAAAGTCCCAACTTAGCCAATACAACAAAATGCTTTTATATAATGCAGACAAACAGCCGATTTGGATGTATGGCATTCAACTGTGGGGTACGACCTGTGCAACCAACATTGATATAATTCAAAGGTTCCAATCTAAAATGCTTTGAACAATCATGGTACATGCGTAACGAAAATATTCATAAAGACATTCGTATCCCTATGGTAAAGAAAGAAGTTTTAGACACTAGAATTAAATATATATCTAAACTCCGAGATCACCCAAAATCTTTGCCTAATGCTTTGGTACATTCCTGCGATCAAACACGACTTAAAAGAAGAGGCATACCTACGTTTTAAAGAGCGACGTATCACCAAAACAGCTCAGTCACTTGCTTCAGCCTGTCTAGTTT